>NC_134361.1:171744882-172044882 GCF_048569485.1 Anomaloglossus baeobatrachus
ACAGCGTAGCCCGGTGCTCCAACGGCAGTGTGTGATCAGTGAGTAAAAGACCTCGAACTGTTCCATGTGTATCGTCCTGTTACTGCCAGCGCCTTCCCCATCGCACCTGAGTGACTACTACCATCCTCCCTGAGTCCAAAGCTCTGCCTGTGGAGAGCTGAACCATCCGAGCTGCATTGTCATCCGCCCCAGAGGAGAAGTCCCGCTAATATTGGCTGCACACCATAGGTGGCGTCACAAATAACTACCCCCATCATCCCCATTCCCAGCCTTTTATTGACACTCGGGGTCACAGAATCGGGCAAGGCCACCGCGGCATCCCAGGAGAAGCACCGCAGCCCGGTGACGAGTAACCCCCCCAAACCCGTGGGCGCGTCAAACAGGTGATATACAGTTAGGTCCAGAAATATTTGGACAGTGACACAATTTTCGCGAGTTGGGCTCTGCCTGCTACCACATTGGATTTGAAATGAAACCTCTACAACAGAATTCAAGTGCAGATTGTAACGTTTAATTTGAAGGTTTGAACAAAAATATCTGATAGAAATTGTAGGAATTGTACACATTTCTTTACAAACACTCCACATTTTAGGAGGTCAAAAGTAATTGGACAAATAAATCAAACCCAAAAAAAATATTTTTATTTTCAATATTTTGTTGCGAATCCTTTGGAGGCAATCACTGCCTTAAGTCTGGAACCCATGGACATCACCAAGCGCTGGGTTTCCTCCTTCTTAATGCTTTGCCAGGCCTTTACAGCCGCAGCCTTTAGGTCTTGCTTGTTTGTGGGTCTTTCCGTCTTAAGTCTGGATTTGAGCAAGTGAAATGCATGCTCAATTGGGTTAAGATCTGGTGATTGACTTGGCCATTGCAGAATGTTCCACTTTTTTCCACTCATGAACTCCTGGGTAGCTTTGGCTGTATGCTTGGGGTCATTGTCCATCTGTACTATGAAGCGCCGTCTGATCAACTTTGCGGTATTTGGCTGAATCTGGGCTGAAAGTATATCCCGGTACACTTCAGAATTCATCCGGCTACTCTTGTCTGCTGTTATGTCATCAATAAACACAAGTGACCCAGTGCCATTGAAAGCCATGCATGCCCATGCCATCACGTTGCCTCCACCATGTTTTACAGAGGATGTGGTGTGCCTTGGATCATGTGCCGTTCCCTTTCTTCTCCAAACTTTTTTCTTCCCATCATTCTGGTACAGGTTGATCTTTGTCTCATCTGTCCATAGAATACTTTTCCAGAACTGAGCTGGCTTCATGAGGTGTTTTTCAGAAAATTTAACTCTGGCCTGTCTATTTTTGGAATTGATGAATGGTTTGCATCTAGATGTGAACCCTTTGTATTTACTTTCATGGAGTCTTCTCTTTACTGTTGACTTAGAGACAGATACACCTACTTCACTGAGAGTGTTCTGGACTTCAGTTGACGATGTGAATGGGTTCTTCTTCACCTAAGAAAGTATGCGGCGATCATCCACCACTGTTGTCATCCGTGGACGCCCAGGCCTTTTTGAGTTCCCAAGCTCACCAGTCAATTCCTTTTTTCTCAGAATGTACCCGACTGTTGATTTTGCTACTCCAAGCATGTCTGCTATCTCTCTGATGGATTTTTTCTTTTTTTTCAGCCTCAGGATGTTCTGCTTCACCTCAATTGAGAGTTCCTTAGACCGCATGTTGTCTGGTCACAGCAACAGCTTCCAAATGCAAAACCACACACCTGTAATCAACCCCAGACCTTTTAACTACTTCATTGATTACAGGTTAACGAGGGAGACGCCTTCAGAGTTAATTGCAGCCCTTAGAGTCCCTTGTCCAATTACTTTTGGTCCCTTGAAAAAGAGGAGGCTATGCATTACAGAGCTATGATTCCTAAACCCTTTCTCCGATTTGGATGTCAAAACTCTCATATTGCAGCTGGGAGTGTGCACTTTCAGCCCATATTATATATATAATTGTATTTCTGAACATGTTTTTGTAAACAGCTAAAATAACAAAACTCTGAAGGCGTCTCCCTCGTTAACCTGTAATCAATGAAGTAGTTAAAAGGTCTGGGGTTGATTACAGGTGTGTGGTTTTGCATTTGGAAGCTGTTGCTGTGACCAGACAACATGCGGTCTAAGGAACTCTCAATTGAGGTGAAGCAGAACATCCTGAGGCTGAAAAAAAAGAAAAAATCCATCAGAGAGATAGCAGACATGCTTGGAGTAGCAAAATCAACAGTCGGGTACATTCTGAGAAAAAAGGAATTGACTGGTGAGCTTGGGAACTCAAAAAGGCCTGGGCGTCCACGGATGACAACAGTGGTGGATGATCGCCGCATACTTTCTTAGGTGAAGAAGAACCCATTCACATCGTCAACTGAAGTCCAGAACACTCTCAGTGAAGTAGGTGTATCTGTCTCTAAGTCAACAGTAAAGAGAAGACTCCATGAAAGTAAATACAAAGGGTTCACATCTAGATGCAAACCATTCATCAATTCCAAAAATAGACAGGCCAGAGTTAAATTTGCTGAAAAAAACCTCATGAAGCCAGCTCAGTTCTGGAAAAGTATTCTATGTACAGATGAGACAAAGATCAACCTGTACCAGAATGATGGGAAGAAAAAAGTTTGGAGAAGAAAGGGAACGGCACATGATCCAAGGCACACCACATCCTCTGTAAAACATGGTGGAGGCAACGTGATGGCATGGGCATGCATGGCTTTCAATGGCACTGCGTCACTTGTGTTTATTGATGACATAACAGCAGACAAGAGTAGCCGGATGAATTCTGAAGTGTACCGGGATATACTTTCAGCCCAGATTCAGCCAAATACCGCAAAGTTGATCGGACGGCGCTTCATAGTACAGATGGACAATGACCCCAAGCATACAGCCAAAGCTACCCAGGAGTTCATGAGTGCAAAAAAGTGGAACATTCTGCAATGGCCAAGTCAATCACCAGATCTTAACCCAATTGAGCATGCATTTCACTTGCTCAAATCCAGACTTAAGACGGAAAGACCCACAAACAAGCAAGACCTAAAGGCTGCGGCTGTAAAAGCCTGGCAAAGCATTAAGAAGGAGGAAACCCAGCGCTTGGTGATGTCCATGGGTTCCAGACTTAAGGCAGTGATTGCCTCCAAAGGATTCGCAACAAAATATTGAAAATAAAAATATTTTGTTTGGGTTTGGTTTATTTGTCCAATTACTTTTGACCTCCTAAAATGTGGAGTGTTTGTAAAGAAATGTGTACAATTCCTACAATTTCTATCAGATATTTTTGTTCAAACCTTCAAATTAAACGTTACAATCTGCACTTGAATTCTGTTGTAGAGGTTTCATTTCAAATCCAATGTGGTGGCATGCAGAGCCCAACTCGCGAAAATTGTGTCACTGTCCAAATATTTCTGGACCTAACTGTATATAGGATTGTACAGACCTGATTATCCAACCGGGTCAAATTAGATTATATCTATTTTAGGTTCCACAGTATTGTAGGTACACATCTTAGTACAAATATATATATATACAGTATGTGTGTGTGTGTGTGTGTGTGTGTGTGTGTGTGTGTGTATATATATATACATACACACACACCACACACACACACACACACACACACACACACACACACACACACACATACAGAGTGGATGCACTTGAACTTGGATACTTAGGGGTACTTTGCACACTACAAAATCGCTAGCCGATGGTAGCGATGCCGAGCGCGATAGTCCCCGCCCCCGTCTTGGCATTCTCTTGATGAGCTTCAAGAGGTAGTCACCGGAAATGGACTTCCAACAGTCTTGAAGGAGTTCCCAGAGATGCTTAGTGTACCACCCCGGGGCTTGGCCGGCTGCCGAGCCGCTCAGATCCGTGCTCGTTGGTGGGTGGCTCGAGCTCCTCCCGGACCCGGGGGTCACGTCGCTCTAAAAGGGAGTTGGCGCTACGTATAGGGATTTCGGTGGAAAAGTTTCATGGCCGAGGCCGTGGAGTTCAAAGGTGTAAGTTCGTGACGCCACCCACGGGTCGTGGTGAATGTGGACACAACCGCTGCCGTTAACTAGCTTCCCTGGAGACGATGTTATGCAGCTTGGTGTTGACCCCTCCGTGGGCAGGGAGGGATGGTCCCGGGGCCCAGTGGTTGTGAGGTGCGGGCAAGATGGTGTAGCGCGGTGCGCGGCTCGAGGGCACTGTTGTACTCACTATGATAGTGTGACGCCCTGGACTAGCCAGGTAGTCAGAAGCACAACATCGCATACACCCCCTCCCCTGGAAAGTCTACACCAGTCAAACAAAATCCTTGTTGCCTCCTCCAGGGTCTGATGTCCACACCAGGTGGGGCGGAGCCAGGTGGTTGGCCCCACCCACCGAGGAGTTCACAGGCCTGGAGGCCGGAAAAAGCAGACAGTTTAGTTTGGAGTTGAGCTAGAGTGTGGAGTTCATTGGAAGTGGAGTGAGGAGTTGAGTTTGGAGTGGAGAAACTGCTAGTGTCTGGGTAGGAGCCCAGGCACCGTCAGCAAGGTCGGCAGACGGTGGTGGCCGTCTGCAGGAGGTGGTGCAAGTCAGCGGAACCGTAGGACCGGGGACGGGCGGTGGCCCGTCTGTACCTAACCGGGGAGCAGATTTGTACCAAGCACAAAGGCAGGGCCATCGGACCCCGACCAGGCTAGGAGTCGCCGACAACGATCAAATCTGAGAGTGACCGGAACCCCAGGGGTTCCCTAACACCCAAGACCCGACAGAAGGCAACAGTCCACACAGTGAGGCTAAAAAGCCACCACCATAGGCTAGAGATCCAAGGGCCAGCGCCTGCGGGCAAAACGGGCTCCTTCAGTACATACACGCCAGGAAGCGGACTACCGTTGGGAAACCATCGGAGTCAATACTTTCTACAGAGGTGCAGTGAAAGACAGCCACCATCAACCTGTTTGTGGAGAGCAAAGACACTGCAGCTGGCTGCGGGACCTGTCCATCCAGCCGTTTGGTTTACCAGAGACTCTGTGAATCTGTGCCTGAGTGAGTACAACAGTGCCATCCGGCACCGCGCCGCGCTGCCTCCGCAACCCTGCACCCCAGCTACCCTGCCTCCCCGTATCACCACCGGGCCCCGGGATCACCAACCCCTACCCACGGAGGGGGGAACCAACATCCTAGCTGCTCCCTGCCATCGCTCCCGGGATCCCCGTCACCAGCAACGGTGGTGCCCATTCTAACCACGACCCGTGGGTGGCGTCACGGACTATCTCCCCAAACAAACCACCCCCCTTTTCACTCGTGGGCGAGGAGCGCTGCTCGAGTCCCCCGGGTCTGGCCCACCGCTCGAGCCACCGAGCAGCAGCAGCCCCGGACCCGAGCGTAGCGAGCGCGGCCCCTCTGCCCGCGACAACTTGGCGTTATGAACAGGATAGAACCAATCTACCTAGCGGTAGAAGTGCGCATTGCAGTCCCCGCCGGCGGCGTCCGGCCGAAAACTCTGAAGTTCCGCCATCTTTGGCGCGAAGATTTCCCGCTCGAGCGTCTTCCCCGAGCAGGGAGGACGCGAAAGTAAGTCCCTGCCCCCAGAAGAAGTAAGTGCTAAAAATAACCAAGGGGGGACGGGAAAAATATGTCTGCGCCTGACGGAGCAGTCAGAGGAGCGGCGGCCGAAAACAGAGATAGGGCAGCCCTTGCTCCGACCGCAAGAGCGGGGGAGGCCGCGGTTCCAGCGGTCGCCCATGTAAAGCCGATCTCCCTGCCCTATGTTACCTGGTGTTGCCTGGCTACCGCAATATGATGGGAAGCCTGATGCCTTGCAGGCGTTCCGTAAAAAGATTAGCCCGATCCTCGATTTGTATGCCCTGACTGGCAGGCAACGGGCGGCGGTGGTATTAGGGCAGCTAACCGGCGCGGCTGAGCAGGAGATGGAGACCTGGAACGACGCAGACCGGGCCTCAGTGACTACCATTTTTGAGAAACTCTAAACCGCTTTTGAGACCCGCACGGAAGCGGAATTGCGGATGCAGTTTTATCAGTGCCGACAGCGGCCTGTGGATAATATAAGAGACTATGCCTTGCGCCTGCAAACAGCCCTCTGTACGCTGAAGCGGGTAGACACCATTAACGATGTGGACAGCAATAAGATGCTAGTAGAACAATTCCTGCAAGGGCTGGGGTCCACGGAAGACCGCAAGCAGCTACGGCTGTGGGCCCTGGAACATCCCGATCTGGACTTTGCAGTATTGAAAGAACGGGCCATCAAGGCCCTGCAAGCCCCAACACCAGACACTCCTGAGGCAGCCCCATGGCCGGCTGAAACCGCTCCCATCTCAGTGGCACCTCCTCTCTCGGCTCCACCGGCCCCTGCAGCGCCCGTCGGGATGATGGAGGAACTGGCTGCCCAGGTCCGCCGCATGGATGGACACCTAGCCAAGATCCTCGCCGCACTCCAGCTTCCGACGAGAGTCAAGCCCCCAGGTAAGATCCAGCTCGCCGACAGCCCGGAGGACGTCCCTTGGATGCAGCGGAGAAGGACTAATGACTCGCAGTATGGGCCTCCTATTTGTTACAGGTGCAACAAGCCTGGCCACTACTCTAGGCGATGCCCGTTAAACGAGCAACCCCTGGGGCCAAGGGCCAATCCTCAGGAGTAGACCCCAATGGCCCCCCCGATTGGAGAGACCGGTACGTGGGAGCCCGCCCCCTCATCCCCCTGGCGGTGGACGGCGTCCCGACCATGGACACAGGATCACAGGTAACCACTATGCCATATTCCTTGTACCAGTATTGGGGTAATGGTGAACTTGCCCCCCCTGATGACAGCCTGACCATTGTTGCGGCCAATGGGCTCCTTATAACTCAGGTGGGATACAGAGAAGTGGCCCTGACCGTGGGGGGTACTGCGCTAAAACACCAAGGGATGATTGTGGTGCTGAATTAACCCAGTGACCATAACCCAAAAGTAATTTTAGGGACTAATGTGATGGAACATTGTATGGGTGAGGTGCTGATTTTGTTGCAGCAGTTGGCCGCCACTGCAGGAGGAGGCCAACAGAGGGCAGTACAGCGTGAGATCCGGGCCCTCCTTCAGCGGCAGCAAGTGAACTTGACGGGTGGAGAGATTGGTGGAGTAAGGGTGATGGATGTGGCCCCCTTGGTGGTGCCACCAAGAAGCGAGATGATGATTTGATGCAGGGCAGCAGTAGGCCCCCAGGGGCGCTCTTATCCGGCGATGGTGGAGCCCACGCCTTCAGAACACTGGCCCACGGTGATGGCGGCCAGATGGGTGATTGACGTCAAAAAGGGGAGAGTGCCTGTGAGAGTGCTGAATTGTGGGGAGGAAGAGGTTAGGCCTCCCTGCTATGCCACCATTGCCAAACTGCTCACCATAGATCCCCATGCCATACATGAAGCCACCCCTTCTACCTTTGCATCCTCCACAAACAGTAGCACACCCCTCGAACAGTCTGAGGAGTGGTGCCAGGAACTGCATGTAGGCACTGAAGCGACACCTACGCATCACAAAGAGGGGTATACAGGGTAGTATGGGAGTATGAGCAGGTTTTCAGCAAGCACCCGCTAGACTTCGGAAGGATTAAAGGGGTTCAACACCATATCCCCACAGGCACACATCCACCCATCAAGGAGAGGTATAGGCCAATCCCACCAGCACACTATCAATGCGCTAAGGACATGTTGAGGAACATGAAGGAGGCAGGGGTCATACGGGATAGTTGAAGTCCCTGGGCAGCTCCACTGGTGCTGGTAAAGAAGTAGGATGGCACCATGAGAATGTGTGTGGATTACCGGAAGATCAATCAGATAACGCATAAAGATGCCTATCCTCTTCCCCGTATTGAAGAGTCGCTGGCTGCGCTGAAGACTGCTAACTATTTCTCTACCCTTGACCTTACCAGTGGGTACTGGCAGGTGGCGGTTGCACCAGAAGATCGCGAGAAGACTGCGTTTGCCACCCCCATGGGACTCTGCGAGTTCAACAGTATGCCGTTCGGGTTGTGCAACGCCCCCGGGACCTTCCAACGGCTCATGGAATGTTGCCTCGGACACCTCAATTTTGAGACCGTCTTGCTATATCTGGATCACGTGATCGTGTATTCCCAGACGTACGAGGCGCACCTAGGGCACCTGGCTGAAGTATTCGCGTCCCTTGCCAAATATGGGATGAAGCTAAAGCCTTCCAAGTGCCACCTGTTGAAGCCCAAAGTGCAGTACCTGGGACACGTGGTAAGCGCAGAGGGTGTCGCCCCAGACCCCGAGAAGATGACCGCCATACAGGACTGGCCGCGACCAACCACAGTGAGAGAGGTGAGGCAGTTCCTGGGCCTGGTGGGCTATTATCGCCGCTTCATCAAGGAGTACACGAAGAAGGCTGCGCCCATGCAAGACCTCCTTGTGGGACAGACCAAGGGTGGCAGAGCCCCTGGACCCCCGTTTGTGTGGGAAGAGAGGCATGAGGAGTCCTTCCACCAACTGAAGTCGGCCTTGACTGGGGAAGAAATTCTAGCGTACCCCGATTACGGCCTCCCGTTCGTCCTCTACACTGACGCCAGCAATGTGGGCCTAGGGGCAGTCTTGTACCAGGTCCAGGATGGGAAGGAGAAAGTGATCGCCTACGCCAGCAGGAAACTAAGGCCCACGGAAAGAAACCCTGAGAATTACAGCTCCTTCAAGCTCGAGTTCTTGGCCCTGGTGTGGGCAATCACCGAAAGGTTTAAGTATTACCTTGCCGCGGCAAAATTCACTGCCTACACGGCAATAATCCGTTGACCCACCTGGATACGGCCAAGCTGGGCACTCTAGAACAAAGGTGGGTGGCTTGGCTGTCTAACTACGACTTCACTATCAAGTACAGAGCCGGCCGCAAAAACACCAATGCGGACGTGTTATCCCGAATGCCACCAGCTACTTGATGGAGGGTCAGAAGATGATGCCCTTGAAGAAATCGAGTTACCAGCGTTCCACCGGCCACTGGCTGAAAAGCCCTATGTCAGTCAGCAACAGGTGAACCTGGACCCGTTACCCAGTCAGGGATGGCAAGAAGCTCAAGATCAGGCGCCTGCTGTGCAGTTGGTCAAGACCATGATTGAACAGGGTTCCTCCAGAATGGACCCCGCTGCTCTCTCAGAAGCCCAGCGGCTATGGAAGGAAAGGGCCTGGCTGTGCCTACATCAAGGGAAGCTGTATCGGGAACTGATCAACCCAAAGACTCATGAGAAGGTTCGCCAGCTGGTAGTTCTTCAGGCTAACGTGCCCAAAGTTCTACAAGCTTACCATGACGGTGCCGGGCACTTTGGTTGGAAGAAGCTGGAGATGCTGTTGAGAGAGCGGTTCTATTGGAGTGGGATGCGGGAGTCCGTAGAGGCCTGGTGCCGAGAGTGTGGTCCCTGTACACTGAGAAGAAGGGACGAAGCCAGCCAGAAAGCCCCTCTACGACCAATCATTACCCATCAACCGCTGGAGTTGGTCGCCCTGGACCACGTCAAGCTCACACCTAGCCAAAGTGGGTACACCTATGCCTTGACCATCGTGGACCACTGCTCAAGATTCATGGTGGTTGTTCCAGTCAAAGATCTGACCAGCCGTATTGCAGCTAGACCATTCCAGGCCTACTTTTGTCGACCGCACGGATACCTAGAGAGGGTGCTTACGGACCAGGGTTCGGCCTTTGAAGCAGAGGTGTTTCAAGAGTTTTGCCAATTATATGGTTGTAAGAAGATCAGGACCACGCCATACCATGCCCAGACTAATGGGATGTGTGAGAAGATGAACCACCTGGTTCTGGATCTCCTCAAGATACTACCGTTGGAAGAGCGAAACCTATGGCCGGAGAAGCTGCCTGACCTGGTAGACATGTACAATAACATCCCCTGTGGTTCTACCAAATGCACACCAACGTATCTGATGAGAGCCCGACCAGGCCGGCTGCCGGTGGACCTGGAAATGGACCTGGAAGTTCCAGAGGCCCTCCCTTCGACTGCAGACTGGGATACCCGGCGGCAAGCGCAGTACCGATGGATCCAAGAACATGTGGAGAAGAATCTGCGTCAGAGCCGAGAAAAACAAGAACAGTGCTTCAACAGGCGGGCTCCAGCCATTCCCTTTGAGCCCAGAGATGTAGTGCTGAAACGGAAGAGAAGAACCCATAAGCTTGATGATCAGTGGGAGAAGACCCCGTACGTCATACAGCCCACCGAATGGGAAAACGAGAAGTCTTATCTGATTAGTCGCGACCAGGGGAAGACTTCGGCTACAGTTTCCAGGGACCACCTGAAGAGGTGCCCACCCCCATTGAGATTGGCAAACAAAGTTCCGGTTACCATACCGAATGGGGAGAAAGAAAAAGAGGTGATCCACACAGTGATGGGTGACTTTCCAGCAGACTGGCCTATGCAGAACGGCGCGGTGATTGTTCCAGTGATAATGTTCCCACAACCCGTGGAAAAAATGGAAACGGAAATAACCGCCAGTGAACCAGTGCCCAGGGATGCACCTATACCAAGCCCCCGTAGGTCTCCATCTGCCATACACGACATACGGGAAGAGGAACCGGTTGTCTCCTCTGTCCCATCACCCGCTACTAACGACATTGGGCCCCGAAGGTCCACACGCCCCAACCTAGGTAGGCCCCCGCTTAGGTATAGGGAAACTACCATCTAGGGGTGCAGCATGTTGATTGTGTAAATAACTGAATGAATGAACATCAATTACATGAATACTTCACCTGATTGCCGTCCGTAAAGAAGAAAGTTGTCCCCGTAGGGACTTTACGTGTTCCCACTAACCCCCTTCCAGAGACAAGGCTGAGAACTTGCCAACCACAAACTTGTGGTCTTGTAAATAATTTGCTGGGTCGTGTTCCGTTACCGCCTCCGGAGAGGCAGATTGGAGGAAGGACCAGGCTGGGGTCCGGCCACCACCAGGACCGGTGGCCATCCTCCGGGGGTCAGGGGTCCCCCTGGACGTGGGGTCCCCTGAAATGACAGCCGGGTGCGAGACACCGTACCCGTTCCCGCTTGGGTGACCTGGAACCGAGTTCCTGCTTCCGGACTGGGGAAGAGGGGTGCTGCCCGTTTCTTAGGGGCAGCATCAAGGTGTAGGTTGCTTGGGTGGGGAAGCGGAAGAACAAGGACCCGTCCGTTATTAATAAAAATGTTTTTATATCTGTTGGTAACGTTTAAGCGCCTGGTCCCGCCAGATGCCAAGGGGGACGCTCTCCCTCACATCTGCCCAGCCCCAGCATGGCCCCCACGTGCACTCCCGGTCCCAGCCCCCAGCAGCGACGTGCTTCCTCTTACCTGTCCCATGGCTCTACTCACTCCCGGGTCAGGCGTCCTCTTCCTGGAGCTGCTGCAGTCTCTTTCTGTCTCCCATCCACACACACACACAATTCTGCAGTGAGCAACTCTAGGCTGCACGTGAGGCCACGCCCCCTTTCTTAAAGCAGCAGTGCCTCATTTTCTGGAAGTGACCTCAGAGGCCACCTGTTACCTAAAGACTATGTCGCCCGGGCGAGAAGAACCCCGCATCTTGCACCCACCTTCCAACGGCCAATGTCGCATCTTTCCACTAGGCCTACTGCTCCGCCCGAGCCCATGGAGGTCGATCGCGTCACTGAGTCCAGACTGCGGCAGAGGAATTGGAGAACGACAGCAGAGTGCTTCTACTGCGGAAGTGCCAAACATCTGATTCAGGACTGTCCAGTAAAGCCGGGAAACTACTAAGCCTAGGGTCCGTTGGAGAGGCCACCCTAGGTCACGCTAAGCCCTCTCCTTTTATCCCTGTCCTGCGGTTCCATCCGGTTGTCAGAACATGCATTCTTGGATTCAGGCTCTGCTGGGAACTTTATCCAACAGTCTGTGGTGGATCTACATCGGATTCCTGTCCGACGTCTTGTTACCCCCATCAGTCTTGCTTCGGTAGATGGAAAACCGCTTCCCGAACCCATCCGGTACATCACGGAGAACTGTGAAATGCAAGTGGGGTTGCTGCGCTATGAGACAATCACCTTCCATGTGCTCCCTGGCATGGCACATGCTCTGCTTCTGGGAATACCCTGGCTTCGGTCACACAAGCCAGTGCTGGACTGGAATTCCGGAGACATCCTGCAATGGGGTGCTTCTTGCCACAATAACTGCCTGAAACCAGTGAATCCTCCGCACCCACCAGTCGAACCGGTCAGCCTTCCCGGGTTACCTCCCGCCTATTGATCCTTTGCCGATGTCTTTGACAAGAAGGAAGCTGAGACGTTGCCGCCACACAGACCCTACGATTGTCCCATCGACCTGCTCCCTGGGACAGCCCCTCCTCGTGGGCGCATCTACCCACTGTCGCGAGAAGAGACCCAAGCCATGTCTGAATACATAAAGGAGAATTCAGCACGAGGCTTCATCCGAAAATCCTCCTCTCCCGCCGGATCGGGCTTCTTCTTTGTGGGAAAAAAGGATGGGGGTCTACGGCCTTGCATTGACTACCGCGGATTGAATAAGATCACGGTAAAAAACAGGTACCCACTACCCCTTATACCGGAACTTGACCGCTTCTGAGGTGCCAAGATCTTTTCCAAGTTAGATCTCCGGGGTGCATACAATCTGGTCCGCATTCGGTCGGGAGACGAATGAAAGACCGCTTTCAACACTCGTGACGGGCACTACGAATACCGAGTGATGGCCTTCAGGCTCAGTAACGCTCCGGCGGTCTTCCAGGAGTTCGTGAACAAAGTCTTCCGTGATCTTCTCTACACCTGTGTAGTCGTGTATTTGGACGACATCCTTATCTTCTCTCCGGACTTGCATACCCATTGAAGACATGTCCGTCTTGTCCTGCGGAGATTGAGGGAGAATCACCTTTACGCCAAACTTGAGAAATGCCTGTTTGAGCAGTCCTCGCTACCCTTCCTTGGCCACATAGTCTCTGATACCGGTCTGAAGATGGATCCAGATAAGTTGTCAGCCGTACTGAAGTGGCCTCGTCCGGAAGGGATGAAAGCTATCCAGCTATTCCTGGGATTCGCGAACTATTACCGGCAGTTCATCCCACATTTCTCGTCCCTGATACGCCCCATATCCTCTCTCACTCGCAAAGGGGAGAACCCAAAGAAGTGGACCCCGGAAGCTGAAGACTCCTTCCTGTCCCTTAAACGACCCTTCGCTTCAGCTCCAGCCTTACACAGACCCGACACTGACAAGCCGTTTATCCTTGAGGTAGACGCCTCCTCATCCGGAGCCGGTGCGGTACTTACACAGAAAACGTCCGAGGGTAAGACAGTAACCTGTGGCTTCTTTTCTAAGGCTTTCTCCTCAGCGGAACGAAACTACTCTATTGGAGACCGTGAGTTGCTGGCAATCAAGTTGGCCCTGGAGGAATGGCGATATCTGCTGGAAGGGTCATTGCATACAGTTACCATCTATACCGACCACAAGAACCTGGCATATCTCCAGACAGCCCAAAGGCTAAACCCCCGACAGGCCCGATGGTCATTGTTCTTCGCCCGCTTTGATTTTGTTCTGCACTTTCGTCCAGCCGAGAAGAATCTGAAGGCCGATGCGCTGTCTCGATAATTCCTGTTAGTGCATCAGGAGGATGAAGCCCGGCACATCATTGAACCTTCCAAGCTAATGGCGGCACCGATTGACATGCACCACCTTCCTCCCAGTAAAACGATTGTTGCTGAGGCCGATAAAGAACGTGTACTCCGGTGGGGACACTCTTCCCGAATAGCAGGTCATGTGGGTCAAAATAAATCTCTGCAATTGATATCCAGGTATTACTGGTGGCCAGGGCTATGTCAAGACGTCCAGGACTTTGTTTCATCCTGTTCCTCCTGTGCCCGGAAAAAGGTCCCGAAGACTCTTCCAGCAGGCCCTTTGCTTCCTTTACCCGTACCATCCGGTCCATGGCAACATATCGGCATGGATTTCATCACGGACCTGCCAAAATCATCTGGCTGCACAGTCATCTGGGTGGTGGTGGACTGGTTCTCCAAGATGGCCCATTTCACACCACTCACCGGGCTACCGTCCGCTCCGGTTCTTGCTGAACTATTCATTCAACACATCTTCCGGCTTCACGGCTTGCCTCTCCATATCGTGTCTGACAGAGGGGTCCAGTTCACCGCTCGGTTTTGGAGAGCAGTCTGCAAAATGATGGATGTTCAATTGGACTTTTCTTCTGCCTACCACCCTCAGTCCAATGGGCAAGTGGAGCGCATTAACCAAGTCTTGACTAACTATCTCCGCCACTTCGTGGACAAACACCACAGCAACTGGGTCAAACTGCTTCCATGGGCCGAGTTCTCCTACAACAATCATGAAAGTGAGTCCTCTGCTAAATCCCTGTTCCAGGTGGTGTATGGACAGCGACCCAAAGTGCAGTGCCCTGTGACATGTTCTTCAGGCAACCCTGCAGCTGATGACCTCGTGAGGTCCTTCTCCGCCGTCTGGGCTGAGACCAAGTCGGCTCTGGAACGTTCACTGTCCGCATGAAGAAACACGCTGACAAGAAACGTCTGGATGTTCCTTTCTTTCAACCCGGAGATAAAGTCTGGCTCTCATCCAAGTACGTCCGACTGCAGATGCCATCCTACAAGCTGGGTCCCCGCTTTATTGGTCCCTTTGAAGTCCTCCGACGGATCAATGAGGTGTCCTACAAGTTGAAGCTGCCGTCTACACTTCGCATCGCGAACTCCTTCCATGTGTCCCTCCTCAAGCCGGTGGTCCTGAGCCGTTTCCACGGTGATCCTGGTACTTCACCTCCTCCTGTCTGCGATGACGACGTGTATGAGGTAAAAGCCATCCTTGCGGCTAAGGAGCTAAGGAGGTCCGAGCTAAAACCTACTATCTAGTGGACTGGAAGGGGTTCGGTCCTGAGGAAAGGACGTGGGTACCTGCTGAGAACGTGGATGCTCCTCGTCTCCTCAGGAGCTTCCTGAAGAGGGAGGGGCTTCAGGGGGGGGTACTGTAGCGCCTGGTCCCGCCAGATGCCGAGGGGGCGCTCTCCCTCACATCTGCCCAGCCCCAGCATGGCCCCCATGTTCACTCCCTGTCCCAGCCCCAGGCAGCGACGTGCTTCCTCTTACCTGTGCCATGGCTCTGCTCACTCCCGGGTCAGGCATCCTCTTCCTGGAGCTGCTGCAGTCTCTTCCTGTCTCCCATCCATACACAATTCTGCAGTGAGCAACTCTAGGCTGCATGCGAGGCCATGCCCCCTTTCTTAAAGCAGCAGTGCCTCATTTTCTGGAAGTGACCTCAGAGGCCACCTGTTACCTAAAGACTATTTAGGTTCACCTCCCCCGGCAGCAGGCATCCGAGCAACGCTTCTACTAGAGCCCTGCTAGTGTTCAGGCCCCTTTGTACTACTGTTATCCATGTGTTCCTGCCCATTACTAATACTCTATCTCACTGTAGTGCCATCTGTACCTTCCGGCTGTGGACGTCACCGGCCATACCCACAGTGGACGTCACCGGCCATACCTGCAGTGGACGTCACCAGCCATACCCGCAGTGGACGTCACCGGTCATATCCGTAGTGGACGTCACCGGCCTTACCCGCAGTGAACGTCTCCATGCCACCTGCTGTGATCATCTCCGGTGCCACACCCGTGTTCTGCCTGCTGCAGACATCGTACCCGAGCTACGCCTGGCCGTACAGAGACTCCTACCACCGGTTCCTGGCTGCCGTGCCTCTAGGCCTTCTGGGGAGGCACCGCACAGTCCCGTTATAGGGTCGCCTTCTCAGGGGAGTCCGGGGCACGGTCCAGTGAGTCCACCTCCGGACGTTCGCCGCTCCTCGGTGAGCGTAACATAATGTTTATATGTTTTTCCATGTTAACTTATATTTTTCAGAAATAAAATCGGTGATGGACGGGCAGCCCTCGGATGGTCAGCATTTTACCAAGGGGGAATGTGACGCCCTGGACTAGCCAGGTAGTCACAAGCACAACATCGCACACACACCCTCCCCTGGATAGTCTACACCAGTCAAACAAAATCCTTGTTGCCTCCTCCAGGGTCTGATGTCCACACCAGGTGGGGCGGAGCCAGGCGGTTGGCCCCACCCACCGAGGAGTTCACAGGCCTGGAGGCCGGAAAAAGCAGACAGTTTAGTTTGGAGTTGAGCTAGAGTGTGGAGTTCAGTGGAAGTGGAGTGAGGAGTTGAGTTTGGAGTGGAGAAACTGCTAGTGTCTGGGTAGGAGCCCAGGCACTGTCAGCAAGGTCGGCAGACGGTGGTGGCCGTCTGCAGGAGGTGGTGCAAGTCAGCGGAACCGTAGGACCGAGGACGGGAGGTGGCCCGCCGGTACCGAACCGGGGAGCAGATTTGTACCAAGCACAAAGGCAGGGCCATCGGACCCCAACCAGGCTAGGAGTCGCCGACAACGGTCAAATCTGAGAGTGACCGGAACCCCAGGGGTTCCCTAACACCCAAGACCCGACAGAAGGCAACAGTCCACACAGTGAGGATAAAAAGCCACCACCATAGGCTAGAGATCCAAGGGCCAGCGCCTACGGGCAAAATGGGTTCCTTTGGTACATACACGCCGGGAAGCGGACTACCGTTGGGAAACCATCGGAATCAATACTTTCTACAGAGGTGCAGGGAAAGACAGCCACCATCAACCTGTCCGTAGAGAGCAAAGACACTGCAGCTGGCTGCGGGACCCGTCCATCCAGCCGTTTGGTTTACCAGAGACTCTGTGAATCTGTGAGTACAACAGTGCCATCCGGCACCGCGCCGCGCTGCCTCCGCAACCCTGCACCCCAGCTACCCTGCCTCCCCGTATCACCACCGGGCCCCGGGATCACCAACCCTTACCCACGGAGGGGGAACCAACATCCTAGCTGCTCCCTGCCATCGCTCCCACGATCCCCGTAACCAGCAGCGGTGGTGCCCATTATCACCACGACCCGTGGGTGGCGTCACGGACTATCTCCCCAAACAAACCACGCCGATTTTCACTCGTGGGCGAGGAGCGCTGCTCGAGTCCCCCGGGTCCGGCCCACCGCTCGAGCCACCGAGCAGCAGCAGCCCCGGACCCGAGCGTAGCGAGCGCGGCCCCTCCGCCCGCGACAATAGATACATCAGAGTCTTTGGAAAACCAAAAAGGATGGTGGTCGATGCCCCCAGCCAGCTGCGCTTTGCCCCTTTCTCAGGTTGGTGGCTCTCGCCTTTCTCCTGCACCTCTTTGTAGAACTTGACTGCCTATGCTTCAGCAACGGTAGTCCGCTCCCCGGCTTGATGTGTGTCGGGGAACCCGTTTGCCTGCAGGCGCTGGCCCGTGGGATCTCTCTGCCCGTGCGGTGGCTTTCTATCCCCCTCGGTGGGCTGTTGCCATCCTTTGGGTCTTGGGACGGGTAAGGACCTAAGGTCCAGACCTCAATCAGTGAATTCGACGTGGTCCAGTGGCTTCTGGACCTCGTGCTGTGTCTGAGTACCCCTCCTGGTGCTCTGGTTTCCAGTTGGCTCCCCGGTTCGGTTCTGGCGGCCACTACCCTGTCCCGGTCCCTTACGGTTCCACCAGCCGTCTTCCCGGCTCCTGCAGGTGGCAACCACCGTCTGCCTCCTTGCCACGGTACCAGGGCTACGACCCCGGCACCGGTCAGCGTAGTTGCTGCAGACCTGTCGCCACAGGCCTGCTGCACTTGAACTTTACTCCACTCCACTGTACTTCAGAACTGACTACCCCCGTTTGTTTTCTGTCTCAGGCCCTCTGGACTCCTCGGTGGGCGTGGCCAGCCGCCTGGCTCCGCCCCCTGGTGTGACCATTGAACACAGAGAGGTGACAAGGGTTTTGTAGGTTGGCTGTTGTCACCTTTTTAGGGGGTGGTGTTTGTGCAGGGGGTCTACCTGTGACTACCTGGCTAGTCCAGGGCGTCACACTTAGCACTTGTTGGCCCTTTTGCCTTCACTCTGCGGTCCAGCTCACCCCAAACCATCTCGATTGGGTTCAGGTTTGGTGACTGTGGAGGCCAGGTCATCTAGCATAGCACCCCATCACTCTCCTTCTTAGTCAAATAGCACTTACACAGCCTGGAGGTATTTTTGGGGTCATTGTCCTGTTGAAAAATTAATGATGGTCCAACTAAACGCAAACCGGATGGAATAGCATGCTGCTGCAAGATGCTATGGTAGCCAGTCAATTTTGAATAATTCCCAAACAGTGTAACCAGCAAAGCACCCCCACACCATCACACCTCCTCCTCCATGCTTCACGGTGGGAAAAAGGCATGTAGAGTCCATCCGTTCACCTTTTCTGTGTCGCACAAAGACACAGTGGTTGGATCCAAAGATCTCAAATTTGGACTCATTAGACCAAAGCACAGATTTCCACTGGTCTAATGTCCATTCCTTTTGTTCTTTGGCCCAAACAAGTCTCTTCTGCTTGTTGCCTGTCCTTAGCAGTGGTTTCCTAAAAGCTATTTTACCATGAATGCCTGCTGCACAAAGTCTCCTCTTAACAGTTGTTCTAGAGATGTGTCTGCTGCTAGAACTCTGTGTGGCATTGACCTGGTCTCTAATCTGAGCTGCTGTTAACCTGCGATTTCAGAGGCTGGTGACTCAGATAAATGTATGCTCCGCAGCAGAGGTGACTTTTGGTCTTCCTTTCCTGGGGCGGTCCTCATGTGAGCCGGTTTCTTTGTAGCGTTGGATGGTTTTTGCCACTGCACTTGTAGACACTTTCAAAGTTTTCCCAATTTTTTGGACTGACTGACCTTCATTTCTTAAAGTAATGATGGCCACTTGTTTTTCTTTATATAGCTGATTTTGTCTTGCCATAATACAAATTCTAACAGTTTATTTAGTAGGACTATCAGCTGTGTATCCACCAGACATCTGCACAACACAACTGATGGTCCCAACCCCATTGATAAGGCAAGAAATCCAACTTTTTAAACCTGACAGGGCATACCTGTGAAGGGAAAACCATTTCCGGTGACTACCTCTTGAAGCTCATCAAGAGAATGCCAAGAGTGTGCAAACCGGTAATAAAAGCAAAAGGTGGCTACTTTGAGGAACCTAGCATAGAAGACATATTTTCAGTTGTTTCACACTTTTTTGTTAAGTATTTCATTCCACATGTGTTAATTCATAGTTTGATGCCTTCAATGTGAATCTACAATTTTCAGAGCCATGAAAATAGAGAAAACTCTTTGAATGAGAAGGTGTGTCCAAACTTTTGGTCGGTACTATATAAAAGAAAATATAGTAAAAAAAAACTTTTAGATTAATTTCAGCTCACTAACTGAAATTATCTGGTATGAATCACAGTTACCGAGAAGCCAACTGTTTATTTTGTATTTTCCATGCTTTCATTGGGGCTATGTGGATACAAGGTGGATAGTTTGAAAATCCAATATGATCCTCTGTTAATCAGCCTCTACAGTTTATTATTCATGGAATTAGGCATTTGTTCTAGAATTTTTAATTTTAGACACGCAGGATTTTGTTGGTATGTATATAAAAAATGTTTTGACAAACTGTGATTCATAACACCATGTAAAATATTGTATCAGTGTTTGTTCATTCTCACATGAACTTTCAGAGTAGTCCTACCCACATAGTGATACCCACAGTCACATGGTAAAAGATACACCACAAAGGAACATTTACAATCAGTAAAATGTTTCATTTGAATAGCTCATCTGTAACATTAGAATTAAACGATCTGCTACCATGTACCCCCATGTGGCAATATTTATACTTAAAACTCCCACAGTGGTCTGTAGCCACTTAATTCGGAAAAAAATAGCTGTTTATTACTCAAAACACATTTGTTGTTTGTCGCTCAGCTCATAATTCTTGACAAATTTTGTTCATGGGCTGGTTCGCGTCCGTTTACATCGCACGTCCCGATCGACCGGTGGCTCACCTTTTCTTTTTTTTTTTTTCGAACGCTTTATTGATGACTTGTTTTTTTTATTTGGGGGTTCACTAGATGTAGCTCAAGTATTTGAGGAAAAACTGAATACAAATTTGTGGGGTCTACAGTTACTACTAAATTTTGTGTCACTTCTAAAAAGATTCAGACTCCTACCCTGGTACAGCCAATGTACTCATTGCAAGGACTATCTAGAATTCGAAAGAGGGATTACACATGCAGCAAGAGACGAAGAGGAGAGACTCTGATTAAATTCTTGGATAATTTTTTAAAACACTATCTGCCATTCAACTAACAACTTGTTTGGCCTTCAGAAGTGGCATCTTAAAGGGGGCTTCAAAAGTGGGACAGTAAGGTACAGTAAGTCTCGTGGATGAGCGTTTTTGTTGTGCTCACGCAGCAGGAACAATATCCCCTGGCCAATGACCTCAGCTTGTGCATGCGCCATCAGCAGCACGTCCACTTCCCCGTTCCTTACTGCATGGCTAGTGCATATTAAAATACGGAGGCAGCTAACAAAGGTAGTAATAGGTAATAAAATCTATTACATGTAGACCGGAAAAGGTCTTTCAGTTTTAAGTTGCAGCAGCAAGAACTATAAGGAAAGAAACCTTGCCTATATGCCAATAATGGTATACTATCCCTTCTTAAGCAGCTAGCCCTACAGTAATAAAGCTTATGCACTAAGTATAAGGGGTGCTAAAAATTAGAAGAAGGCACTAGGATAAACCGCTGAATAAATTTTGTTTTCAATTTGAAAACATTCTTAACTTCTGACTCTCAAACTGGGAAATGATAGACAAAATGACCAGGAGGCATTAAAATACAGCCAGGAGCAGATGTACAGGAGAAACTCTGATTCCATTTTTGGTTAAATTTTCAACGCACTCTTAAATTGTGACTTTCAAAGTGGGACGGGATCTGCAGTTAGTGTGAGGCCTATGAGGCACAGGTGATTTTATGAGACACGTGCTTCTGTAAATAGGGGATGTCATAGGCATGGCCGCCACTATGAGGTTGCGGAAAGCCTCAGTGTCCACAAGCCTAAATGACAACATTTGCAGTGAAAGCAGTCTGGAAACCTGGCGGTTTAGCATTTGGGCCTGTTGCATTCCAGGCCTGGGGTGCAGACAGCTGGACACTGTGCATGGACAGGGAGTAGACGTGGTTCCTGGTGGTGTTTGTGAATGTGCAATGACAGTTTGAGGGTGGGAGGTATCCGCGTTTGTGTCCTGGACAGGGGACTGACCAGCACACAGCACAGCAAGAGGCAGTGCAGACAATGATTGTGAACCCAGGCTTTCGACCCACCTAGTCCTCCAGGAGGCATGGCAATACAGCCAGAAACAGATGTACAGTAGACAATCTGATTCAATTATTGGTTCCATTTTGAAAACACTCTTAATTCATGACTCTCAAAGAGGGTAAGGATCTGCAGTCCAAGGCATAGCCAAAATGACTATGAGGCATTGCAAGACAGCGAGCAACAGATATAGAGGAGAGACTCTGAATAAAAGTTACAAAATATGTGGGGCAGGTACTAAAGCATAGCGCCAAAGCACCAAAATACTCGATCAAGTTTTGAGTGTCTCATCTCCCAGATGCTCGATTGAGTACCAACAACTAGCACACTCGCCTATCATTAATCCCGAATAATATTGGTGTGATGAGCGTCTTAAATTTATTTTTTTTACAATGAGGGTTGATCATACTAACAGATTTCTTTTAATTAAAAAGTAACCTGATTGCTGAAAAAGTCCAGACCTTGCCCCACTCAGAGAACGGCAAGACCCAATCACTCAATTTTTTTATCCAGATGTCATATGGTACATAGCATATTTTGCCACATAGTCGGCGCAGATAAATAACGAAATATGGAAAGCCATCTGTAAAACCAAAAGTATATGTATAAAGCCTGCTTTACACGTTACAATTAAGCATACGATATCGTATGCGATCGTAACCGCCCCAATCGTATGTGCGGCACGTTCTATTTGTTGAACGTGTTACACAAACGATTATTTGCTGTCACTCGTACTTACCCTTCCATACAACCTCAATGTGGGCGGCGAACGTCCACTTCCTGGAGTGGGAGGGACGTTCGGCGTCACATCGACGTCACGCCGCAGCCGGCCAATAGAAGCGGAGGGGCAGAGATGAGCGGGACGTAAACATCCCGCCCACCTCCTTCCCTCCGCATTGACGGCGGGAGCCGCGGGACGCAGGTAAGATCTGTTCATCGTTCCCAGGGGGGCCACACTGCGATGTGTGCTACCTCGGGAACATTGAACAATCTCACGTTCAATTTTTACAATATACAATTCTACAATATAACTTACAATGCCGGATGTGCGTCACTTACGACGTGACCCCGCCGTCACATAGACTTTTAAAATGAAACACTGAGTAAGTACATAATTAAAACAGACAAGTAAGAAACATTATCAATATAATCAGGGACCGGAATAGAGGATCTCACAAAAAGGGGGCAAAGTTTAGCGACCCATTGAGCCCTTTCGGGACCATAGTATCAAGGGTGGCGATCCATTTAGATTCCCATTGTGCCATCTTCTTCTTTGGATCAGCATCCCTGATACCCCCATGGATGACAGCAATCCCCTGGAACTTAAAACCTGTAGAATCACAGTTATGATGGAGATTAAAGTGTCTGGGCAATGTTTTCAGGAGAGTGATGTCGTTCATGATTATGACGGCTTCTATGTCCCTAATGTGCTTCTTGACCCTAATGCGGAACTCACAGGATGCAAGGCCCACAAAGGTCAGTGAGCATGGAAGAGTAGCCGAGTAAACCAAATAAGTGGTAGCACATGAAATGTAGTGTCTAATATTATATATTCTACCATTACTTGACACAAATGTAGTGCATCGGGAGATGTTCCTGCATGCCAAACAATGGCCACATGGGTAACAACCCTATGTAGAGCCCTGCAATCTGAAAGGGTTAGAACCAAAATGTCACTCAAATCACTAGGATTTCACTGTCTTGAGCGCCTTTGCTGGCTGCTGGCAGTGTTTTCTCTGGCTGGTCTCCCCGGGATCAGTGATTGTTTTGTCTTGCTGGTCTACTAGGCATTTCTCCCCCCTAGCCAGAATCCTACTCCACACTGATGAGGGGCAATACCCCAAAACAGCTGTCTGTGGATGTATACCTGGCCTTGGTATTTCCTTTGTCATATCTTTAAACTCATCAAAGAGTTGGGTATTGACTAATAGGGCCACGTAATATGGTGGTTATGGTGGTCTCCTTAAAAAGAGCCACTCCTTGGCTAGGTCCTTCCCGGAGGGATATCTGGTTATTTTCTGTGTCGAGACTCCTAACAGAGGCTTCATGGACCTTTATTGATTTGCATACTCAAATTTTTTGACCTTCTAGCGGTCATGGGAGGGATCCGACAAAAATGTAGATAGGACCGGTACAGTTTTAAGTATCGGCCAGTATTTTATGAGCACAGCTCGCATGGCTTCCCACTCCCGATTATATGTGCCAATGAAATGTATCTCAGAATCCAGTTTATCATGTTTAGGCACATATCTCAGAAGCTGGTCATCTGGCGTACCTCTAGCCCTCGTGTACTTTCTCTTTATATGCCAATTACTGTAACCCCTCTCAGAAAATCGCTGCTTGAGGTCAACTGCTTGTGATTCGAACATCTCATTGGTGGCCTCATTCTTAAGAACTGCCCGGTGGGGACAGCACGGATGCACAACAGGTCGTCGGCAGAGGAGGCATGCAACAGTGAATTAACCTATGTTATTTTACGATACACAACCAGAGAAAGGCAAGACCCAATCACTCATTCTTTTTATCAGATGTTCATTTATATTTTGACTGAACTGTTTGAACAGAAAATAGCTGACATCATAGAACATAATTGTGCGGTCCTGAGCATATCCACGCTGCAAGACAATCACTTGTCCCCTCGTGTCATCCAGTTTAACAAAAATATATGTAACAAAAATTAAATCAGTAGCGTGCCTTTCATTTTGGATGAACATCCAGTAATTTTTTCATAGAACATTCTGTAATTTTCCCATGTGACATCTGCTTAGATATTCTAGTAAAAAAAATAAGAATTACTCAGTCGTAATAAAATATGTGAGCAAGGGAATCCATAAGAAACACTTATAAAACCTTAAGTCTATTTTTCCACTTTTGTAAAAGCCACTTTTTTCTGATGTGTTTTTCTGCAGGTGTCCGCACTAAACTATTTTGCTCTGATTAAAATATACGAATATTTATTTTTTTTTACTGCATTTTTTTACACTTATTACTTATTTAATGCTTTTTTAGTACAGATATGATTTTTTAAATACAGGAAATCAGGAATTCTGCCTCTAAAAATGCAATTGTGTTTTTTACATGAGTTTCTTCAGGTTCTCTAAAGATGTTTCTAGAGAAAAATCACACTAATAATCTCACAATTCAATAGTGAGCAAGAGTTATCAGGAAATCACATTCACTTTATTGGACTATTAAACACAGCACAATATCTGCAAAGAAAAACATGCAGCATTACGTTATGCGGCACCATAGTCTTAACGTTCACTCACACTTAACAAAAATGCAGTGGATTTTCCATTGCATATTCACTTTCGGAATATTTTAATATATTAATATTTTAATATATCTTATGAAGACAATTTAGAAAATGTCCACAGCACAAAAAACACTTGCGAGGTGGCTTAAACATTTATAATGTACATAATGATGACATTCGATTTAAAAATTTATATACAATGTTAAACATAATTAATTGTATAGTGTAGTGTAGTGCCCCTGAAACCTCTCAGTGTGCTACAAGGTTCTGCATCCCCACAAGGAAGCAGGGCCTACCCCCTTAGGGACCCAGAACCTCAGTGCCGGTAACACAAAAAACCCAGGTAATCCAAGTTTTCCCCAACAATCCCCTATACAATGGTACCCAGCTAGGGTGGGACCATGGATGGCCGACTAGAGGTGGAGCCACTCCAGTCCACTAGTTGACCAGATGGGAGGGGCAGACTGTGGAGAGAAGTCAGTAGTCTGAAAGAGAACTGTAGTGACAGTGGAAGTGTAAAGGTGTGACTGAGGAGACGTCCTGACTCGGGTTCACGGTGACCTGGTACCCAGGAGAGGTAGTTGCCGGTGGAGTATGGTGGAGTACTTCCGGAACTACACACCGACGGGGTACAGGACCCTAGGACAGGAAAGAGCTTTAAGCCGACCTGTTAACACCTGCACAGCAAAGGGGACCATCAAGGACCTTGCTGACCCTAAAGAATCCGAAGACTCAGTAGCAAAGAGAGAACTGGCGACTGGACCAGAGACTCCAACCCCACAGGGTTCACGCTACCTACTTGCAGAGGGACTACCATACTAGCTGCTAATACCATCAACCCCAGTAGAGACATTTTGCAGCGGCGGCTCGCTACATATAGCCGCAACACCGCAAGTGGCGTCACGTATAAACTTTATCCAATAATCCCCTGTAAATATCCCCATTACAAAAAGGGCCCAGGGCACGGAACCGGGTAACGGCCACCACTGTGACATTCCCAATACAGACTCTGTCCGAAACCGAGTACCCCATATCCCTGGGTGCTACAGTAGCACTTATAAGACCATTTGGATAAAGGGTATTCATTTAGATGACCAATCAGGTTTCCACTACTGAAAATATCAATTATTGGGTCAATATGGAAACAGCCAATCATTTCACAATTGCCAGAATTGTATTGGTCTCCCAATACTTTTGTGCATAAAAAACATGTCATGATGATTTCACTATTGAAATTAATATTATGGCTATGTACTCCTACTACAACAATAATAGCTGTTTTGTAGTGAACCATGCTGCCAGCAAGGACCTTGGAAGACCGAAAAGGGCAAGTCCTCAACCAACAAAGCTGATACCACGAAGAAGCATGTTTCTGTTGGCTGAAGCCCTGCTCCTTCTGGTCACATGGGTATGACCTCACACAAGTCCTGCAAGTGAAAAGTGAACCATTTGTATAATACTTATGTTAATTCTAACAGGGGGAGGGGATAACTATGAATACTCCCAGATATTATCTGATCCTCAGCTGCTGTCACTCAAGAAGCTGCTAATTTTATAAACTTTACTTTCTTGGGTTTCAAAACCTATATAGCCGAGCTAACCACTACATGTATGTAGAGAATCAGCCTGATAGTGCCAGTATAATTCCTGCAATGCACTGAACATGAGGCAAGGGACATAGTGAATCAGAAGAACTATACTGCATTTCTAATTGTAGGTATTTGATTATTATTATACCTATTACAAATTAGAATAGGATCTTGGAGATGGCAATAAACCGTTTATGTGTCGGCTGCCTTCCCTTCCAGTTCATTTCTCTAAACAGGCCGTTACATATCTTAAAATATCTCCTTGGAATCCAAACCGAGGAATTATATAAAGTATACAAATCAACATACAGTAAGTAAACACATCTTAATTAGAGCAATCTGACCTGCTACAGGCAGTAGTAATTTTTCTATATCAATATTTTCTTATGAGTTTATCTATCAGAACACACTCACATTAGCGTATACATCGGAAAAGTGCAATCTAATGTTATATCGGATAGCCCTCAGACCAATGTTTTACTATGGGATATAGCCCACCAGTGCTTTTTTTCCTCATGCTGAGAAAAACATAGCAACATGTGTATCAGATGCCGCATACCCAATCAAGTCTATGGGTGTATGCAAAACATCAGACTACACTGAGGTGTCATCCAAGAGGAGTCTAATTTATGCCGACACAGACAATGGGCAAGTTCTCCTGGGTGCAAAACTGCCAAAATCGTACACAAGGAGATAACCTAATTTGGACCAGTTTATTTGCAAACCAGAAAATTCTACAAAGCTACAAAATAATTCAAACACTAACATTATCAATTTATGGGATTCCAAAAATAAGACTAAATTGCCATAAAGTGATAACTTTTCTGCAACATTAGCAAAACAAATTTCATCCAGCTCAACAGCCTGTCTAATAAGAGAAGCTAAAGGCTCCAGAATTATATTAAACAGAGGAGAAGGGCAGGGGGGGGGGGGGTAATATTGATGAGTCCACCGTGTTAGCAGAAATAATTAAGAACCTGAGCTATCAATATGAACCCAAAAAGCTTAGATAACCAAAAGAGATCTATACTGATAAGATATTAACAATAGTACTCACACAGATATAGCTTTAGCTGTATATACTGTACTGTTCAAAAGTTTTAGGCAGATGTGGAGAACATGCTGCAAAATGAGAATGCTTTTAAAAATACAAGTGAAGTTTATTTTTATCAATTAACAAAATACAAAGTGAATGAATGAATGAGTGAATGAACAATAGAGAAATCTAAATCAAATGAATATTTGGTGTGACCGTCCTTTTCCCTCCAAAACCACATCAAAACTTGAATTCTACTTACACTTATAGTTTTCAACTCTGAAGAAAGGTTGTTCCAACCATTTTGGAAAACTAATCACAGATCTGTGTATGAGGCTTGTGTAAATCCTGCTGTCTCTTCACGTACTACCAGATTGACTCAATGATGTTAAGATCAGTGTTCTGGGATGGCCATATCATCACTTCCAGGGCTCCTTATTCTTCTTTACTCTGAATTGGTGCTTTAAAAGGAATATGATGAGCCATTTCAATAAAATCAGATACAGAAAAGTAATGTGGACTAGAGATGAGTGAACCTCTCCGGTTCTCATTCGCCAATTTCAGATTCGGTATGAGCCTTGGCCGGTTTGTTTGGGCTCAGCTTACCAAACACTTTGCTCAAAACTCGGCAATGTTCGGTAAGTGTTGATTTGCAGAAAACTCACTCCCTGCTAGGGATGGGTGAACCCGAGCTGTAAAGTTCGGGGTCCGTACCGAACACATGGTCTTCGTGCACACGACCCCGAACACGAGCTTTCTGGGACGGTCATGCTACAGTTCGTGTTACAGTTTGGGTCCAGGGGCTGTTAAAAAAAGCACATCATTAAAAAAAAAATATGATCATACTTACAGGTCCCTCAATGCGTCCTGCAGACTCCGTCTCCCAGCGCTTCTGCTTCCGCGTCTGTCCAATCATTGCTGTTCCCCCCGGTAAGAACATCTGTCTTAAAGGACCTGTCGTGACCGTGACATCATACCCATGTGACTAGTCACGTGTGAATGTTGTATTACCTCATTGGCTACAGACTGGTCACGTCAGTATGACGTCATCAAAGGTCCTGGTGTGCCGTGATGCGAGTGTCATCTCATCACGGTGCACAATCTCCTGTCCAGAGCGATGTAACAGACCTGACATGGCTCTCTGTGCTTCTCACTATGTATAGACACTGTCTGTGCACAGTGATGAAGCAGAGTTGACATTGCGCTTTGCTTCTCACTGTGTATAGACACTGTCTGTGCACAGTGATGAAGCAGAGTTGACATTGCGCTTTGCTTCTCACTGTGTATAGACACTGTCTGTGCACAGTGATGAAGCTGAGTTGACATTGCGCTTTGCTTCTCACTGTGTATAGACACTGTCTGTGCACAGTGATGAAGCAGAGTTCACATTGCACTTTGCTTCTCACTATATATAGACACTCAGGGAAGGCCTGGTTCAACTGTAAAGTGGTGCTCAGGAGAAAGAAAAACACTAATAATAGAGAAATAACTTCAGCACTCAAAACGGGACAAGAAGAGAAAGTAGAATCCTGATGCTTTTTGCTAAAGCATCTGGATTCTACTTTCTCTTGTTGTCCCGTTTTGAGTGCCGGAGTTATTTTTCTATTATATGTATAGACACTGTCTGTGCACAGTGATGAAGCAGGGTTGACATTGCGCTTTGCTTCTCACTGTGTATAAACACTGTATGTGCCCAGTGATGAAGCTGACATTGCTGTCCCTGTGGATTATGTCGGACTAAGAATTTTTTTATAATAAAGATGGAGTCTTTTTTGATTTCTAATAAAAAAAAAATCTCTGTGTTGTGTTTTTTTACTGTTTCCTAGAAATTCATAGTGGCCATGTCTAATTTGGCATGACACCATGAATTTAGGGCTTAGTACCATCTGGTATTAACCCCTTTATTACCCAGCGAGCCACCGCCATCATGGCTGCTGGACGAGCCGGGTATAGCACCTGGAAATGGCGCTAAGAAAAAATGCACCATTTCCAGGGGCTGCTGCGGGCTGCCAGCCCCCAGCTGCCTGGCTTTAGCTGACTGGCGATCAAAATACAGCAGGAGCCCATGCTTTTTTTTTTTAATTATTTTTTTAAATAAAAAAAAAATAATGGGCTTCCCTGTATTTTGATTACCAGCCAAGGTAAATCAGGCAGATGGGGGTGGCAGCCCCTAGCCATCTGCTTTATCTGCACTGAGAATCAAAAATACCGCAGAGTGCTACATCATTTTTTTAAATGATTTATTTATTTTTACAGTACTGTGATATCAGGCAATCAAAATACAGGGAAGCCCATTTTTTTTAGTTATTTAAATAAATAATTTTAAAAAAAATGCGTGGTCTCCTGTTGCATTTTCTATTGCTAGCTAAGGGTAATCCAAGCAGCTAAGGCTGCTAACCCCCACTGTTTGGTGTTACCTTCACTGACAATGGAAAATCCAGGAAAGCCTTTTTTTATTTTTTTTGCCAAAAAAACTAAAAGAAAATAACGTGGGCTTCGCCATATTTTTGTATGCTAGCCAGGTAGAGCAGGCAGGTACGGGATGTCCCCAACCCCCAGCTGCCTATTTGTACCTGGCTGGGAACCAAAAATATAGGGAAGCCCTTTTTTTAATTATTTCATGAATTTCATGAAATAATTAAAAAGAAACCGACATGGGCTTCGCACAATTTTTGTGTCCAGCCAGATACAACTAGGCAGTTGGGGATTGGAATCTTTTTGAGCCCCCACGCTGTGAATTGCAGTCTGCAGCTGCCCCAGAAAAAGGCACGTTCATAGAAGCGCCATCTTCTTCTGACGCTGTATCCAACTCTTTCAGTGGCGCTAGTGCTGGGTGGCATGCTGGGTAATAAGGGGTTAATACCAGCTTTGTTTTACTAGCTAGTATTAAGCCAGAGATTTTTATGTCAGGCAAGTTTGACCCGGCCATTAAGAATCTCCAATAAAGAGTTAAAAAAAAAGACACTACACAAAGAAAAAATACTTCATTAGAAATAAATACACAGACACTTTATTAGAAATATATATACACAGACAAACTCAGGGACTCCATGTTTATTACTCCCTCTCACCCCTCCATGATCCTGGTCTTCTGTCTTCTTTCTCCTTCAACCCATGCAGCTCTGCTATATCAGACAGCACAGGTAAGCGGTGACGTCACCGCTGCCACCGCTGCCATAGTAACCTGACAGGCGGGTTACTATAGCAACGGTGATCTCCGATCACCTGATTCCTGGCACCGCTATTCATCACCGGCTGTGGCAGCCAATCACTACATGTGGGCAGACTCTGTAAAGAGCGTCAACATGCAGGGATGGGGAGCCGAGCATGTGTCTGAGCATCTCACCGGTACATGGAACTCGCCTAGTATGCCGAGTACTGAGATGCTTGGGCGAGCACTGCGTACCGGCGAGATGCACTGACAGGACCTAGCATGACGTCCTAGCCATGTGACCAGTCTGTAGCCAATGAGATAATAGAACATTCACACGTGACTGGTCACATGCTATGATGTCACGGAAGGTCCTTTGGTTACCGGGTGGCACAGCGATGATCGTACTCGGAAGGAAAAGTGGCGGGAGACAGAGTCTGCAGGACGCGTCGCGGGACCCGTAAGTATAATGACAATGTTTATTATCAACTGTATTCTTTATTTACAGCCCTCCCTCACCATCACATAACTGTAAAGTCCAAGTTTGGGGTTCGGATGCAAGTTTGCGTTATTTCAGAACCGGAATGTGAACTTTACAAAATGTTTGGGCGAGTCTCCCGAACACCGAACATGGGGGGATTCGCCCATCCCTACTCCCTGCCCCATCACAGGCATGTCAATTATTGGCATGGCTGTGATTGGCCAGGGAAATCACTGTAAAAGCATGACATACTTATCGAATCTCCCAATGGCTGTAACTGCTCCTGCGGCTATACTTCCGGATCCGCTGATTATCACTGATCCATATTTACTGATTTCTACGCCCACCGGCGTCTCTGATTGGCTGCACTCAGACCCCGCCCCAAGACAGCCTCTGTGATTTGTTGGAATCATAGACCCTGTCTGCACGACTGAGATATATATATATATATATATATATATATATATATTCTGATATAAAATAATAAATAAATTGGCATAGGATCCCCTCATCTATTGATACCAGCACAAATAAAGCCCACAGCTACAGGTTGCAGCCCCCAGCTGTGTACTTATCTTGGCTGTGTATCAAAATAGGAAGAACCGCATGCAGCTTTTTTAAAAAGTTATTTAAATAAATAATTTTAAAAAAATGGCCTGCGCGCCCCCCCCCCCCAATTTTGATACCGAGCCAAGATAAAGCTGACAGCTGGAGGCTGGAATACTCAGGCTGGACCCACCAGCCTTAAAATAGCAGCCTGCAGTCACCCAGGATTGGTGCATCCATTAGATGTGACATTCCCGACACTTACCAGACTCTTCTCAATTGGACTGGTGCAGTGGCATTAGGTATAATAAGGGGTTAATGTCAGCTCAAAGCTGCCACTAAGCTCTAGATTAGTAGTGGGAGATGTCTATGAGACCCCCCATTACTAATCTGTAAGTGGAAAGTAAATAGACACAAACACCAAAAAAATCCTCTATTTGAAATAAAATATAAAAAGCCCCTCCTTCACCACTTTATTAACCCCTCAAACACTCCAGTCAACGTAATCCACATGAAGTTCCACCATGATTCCAGCTCTGCTACATCTGATTGCACAGCAAGCAGCCATAGAACATGACCAAACACTGTTGACTTCAGGCAGAGACTAATCTGCAGCAATCAGCAGTGACGTCACTCAGGTTAGTTGTGGCCCTTCACCTATGACCACAAGTAACCTGACCTCAGGGGACCTCAATGAACTCTCACTGAGTTCATAGAACTGCATTTTTTTGCCAAGAGATGCAGATTTGGTGCTAAACATTTTACACCATATTCCTGCACCCAATATACACCTCCTGGCAAAACAACGCATCACTACCGCATGTGATATGATATGGTAGTGATGCAATTTTTTGCCAGCACCAAATCTGCATCTCTTGGCAAAAAAATGCACAAAAAAGGTTTTGACGCCATTTCAGGGCAGTTTTCTTCCAGGAGATGCAAATTTTGTGCTCAAATGTCAGCACCAGGAAATGCAGGGCTGTGAACTCAGTGAGAGTTCATTGACGTCCCCCGAAGTCATGTTACCTGTGGTCAGGGCCGCCATTAGTAATTTCAGGGCCCCACACTGGCAAAATTTTGAGGCTCCCTTCAGACTCCGCCAAGGCTCCACCGCAGCTCTTCGCTTCCACCCCTCAAACATTCCACAGTCCACTACTACTGTTGGAAAATCAAATTATATATATATATATATATATATATATATATATATATATATATATATATGTATATATATATATATACATATACACACTGTATATAAACTGTTACATCACCGCCGGAGTCTGCTCCAGCGACTTCTGCTCCGATCGCCAGGCGACGCTGTGTTCCTGCCGTGGATGGTGCTGGTGATGGGAGAGGAGTCGATGCCACCGGCAGCGGTGGGCGCAGGCTCCGATCATCCACTGGGCTGGGTTATCTTGGGATCTGCAGCACCGCTGGCTGACTGTGGGTGGCATGAGTCTTCCAGCTGAAGTTGCCAGCGTTCAGCTACAGCCAATGGGAAGACACCACACCCTTCTTATTCCCCCTCCTGTCACATGACCACTGCCAGAGATAGTTCTGATTTTCCTGGCTCCTGTTACGTCCTATTCTGTTTGGTTATTCCTGTGTGCTGACTTCTGCGTGTTTTCTGACTACCCTCCTGCCTACTGTTTTTATACCTGTGATTGGCTTCCTTCTAGCCTCCCCATTACAGCCCATCTGAGTCTGTGGATCCAGCCAGGCGTTTTATAAACACAATGAAGTATTTCCCTCAGAAAATTAATAATACAGCCTCTACACCACCCCTCTCCATAATATAGATCCTCTACACTGCCTCTCTCTATAATACACCTTCTACACCACCCCTCTCCATAATACACCTTCCACACCACTCCTTTCCATAATACACCTTCTACACCACCCCTCTCCATTATACACCCTCTACACCGCCCCTCTCCATATTATACGCTCTACACCACCTCTCTCCATAATAGACCATCTACATCGCCTCTTTCCATAATACACCCTCTACACAGCCTCTCTCCATAATACACCCTCTATGTCGCCTCTCTCCTTAATACACCTTCCACACCGCCTCTCTCCATAATACACACTCTACACCGTCTCTCCATAATATACCTTCTATACCGCCTTTCTCCATAATACACCCTCTACATCGCCTTTCTCCATAATACTCCTTTTACATCGCCCATCTCCATAATACACCTTGTACACCGCCTTTTTCCATAATACACCCTCTATACTGTCTCTCTGCATAATACATCCTCTACACCGCCCCTCTCCATAACATAACTTCTACACTGCTCCTCTCCATAACACACCTTCTACACCGCATCGCTCTATAAAACACCCTCGAGACCGCAGCTCTCCATAATACACCCTCTACACCACCTCTCTCCATAATACACTCTCTACACCACCTCTCACCATAATAAATCCTCTACACCGCCTCTCTCCATAGTACACCCTCTATACATCCCTACTCCATAATACACCATCTACATGCCTCTCTCCATAATACACCTTCTACACTGCCTCTCTTTGTTATATCTCTCCCATGCTGCCCCGATATATAATATCCCTATGCACACGCTAACCCTATGTATAATATCTATCCCACACACACTGCTTCTCTTTATACTATCCTGTACACACACTTCCCCGCTTTATAATATCTGCCTACACACTGCCTCTCTGTATATCGCCCTCACATACTATCCCTCTGTATACTATCCCCCACACACACACACTGCCCCTAAGTATAATATCCTCCTGGTATATATGTCATCCTCCTGGTATATATGTCTCCATCCTGGGCCCTTCCTGGTATGTATGTGCCCCTCCTTGGCCTATCCTGGTTTATTTGTCCCCTTCCTGGTATATACAGTATGTCCCCTCTCTGGGCCACTCCTGGTATATATGTTCCCATCCTGGTATATTTGTCCCCATCGTGCTATGTATGGCCCGTCCTGGGGCCCTCTTGGTAAATATAGCATCCTCCTTGGCACATTTTGGTATATATGTATCCATCCTGGTTTCTGACCCCTCCCTGGTATATATATTTCCTTCTCCTGGTATATATGTCCTCTATCTGGGCTCCTCCTGGCATATTTGCCACAAAAAGAAAAAAAAAACATTTTACTGACACTCCCCAGCTCCCACGTTGCAAGGCATCCTGTCTTCCTTGCCACAATGGTTTTCAGCTGCATGTGTGCCTTCCAACGTGCATCCAGCTGAAGCAAGGCAGGAACTGTTGTGAGTGGGCCCCCACCACTACCAGTGATCGTCCGTCTCCTGGTTTTAGCTCAGAGAATGATTACCTGTCCCCACTGGTTGTCAAGTCCTCGCCACCTCTGCAGCTCTGCTTTCCTGCAGTAGTGTGATAAGGTTGCAGAGTGATGACCTCATCACACTGCTGCACACTGAGCCCTGCCTGTTATGATCCGGAACCATGGAAGATCACCACAAATCATTGGCAAAAAGGTGACAAGAGCCTTGGCAACTAATCTGACCGCCATCCCCTTACTAACCAACACAACTAGAAGTAGCCGAGGGGTAAACTAACATCCTGTGCACCGCGAACCCAGCCGGAGAACTAACTATCCTAAAGGTAGGAAAGATGACTAACTCTCTGCCTCAAAAAATAGACAAGAATAGCAAGCCCCCCACATTCAAAGACTGCGGTGATATAGGAAAAACACAATACACAGGTAGATGACAGGATTAGCAAAAGGTGAGGTCCCCGCTGACTAAAATAGGAAAGGACAGGAAAGGGACTGATGGTAGCCAGAGAAAAACCCTGCAAAATACCAACTTCCTGATAGTACAAAAAGGCCCTCAGATCGCTCGATCTGAACTCCATCCTATACCAGGTGCCTTTGTCATACCAATGAACAGAAAACAAGAATTATAAGTAATTCAACAAGCCACAAACACATGGACCCAAAGGAGCAATACTCCACACAGAACTGCAGGGAGTTCCTCAACAATCTACTGAGGGGGAAAATCCCTGGAAGGAAATAAACTGAAACCAACCACAACAAATGACAAACCCAGATAATCAAAAGAACCAGGCAATAAATAAAGAGCAAGAACTTATCTGGAGTGGATGTGATGTAGAGCAGGATTAAGCAGGCTGGAGATACAAAGAACAACTGACATCCGGCAACAGCCTGCAATCAGACCAGGACTTAAATAAGCAGAGAGTTAGGAAAGGAAACACCCACTGCACAACCCACCTGGTCTCTGTCCAAACCCTTCCTGGCCACCAGAGGGAGCCTCCCAGCAGCCAAGACATAACTAACATTCACAACAGTACCCCCCCCTTGAGGAGGGGTCACCGAACCCTCACCCACGCCACCGGGTCGCTCGGGATGAGCATGATGGAAGGCGCAAACCAACCTGTCCGCATGAATGTCAGAAGCCACAACCCAAGAGTTATCCTCCTGCCCATAACCCTTCCATTTCACAAGGTACTGAAGCTGACGCCTACTGCGACGGGAATCCAGAATTTTTTCAACCTCATACTCCAGATCCCCTTGTACCAAAACAGGGTCAGGAGGCGCTGCTGCAGGAACTGCCGGCTCCACATGTTTTTTCAACAAGGACTTATGGAAGACATTGTGAATCTTAAATGACGCCGGCAGAGTCAAACAGAAAGATACAGGATTAATAATCTCCGAAATCTTATAAGGTCCAATAAATCTGGGCTTAAATTTAGGAGACGGAACTCTCATAGGAATATTTTTAGAGGACAACCACACCATGTCCCCTACTTTAAACCGGGGACCAACAGTCCGATGCCGGTTGGCAAACTTTTGGGCAGTTTCTTGGGACTGAAACAATTTATCCACTACCTGCCCTCAAATCTGCTGCATTCTGTCGACCACCGAATCCACCCCCGGACAGTCAGACGCCTCAAGCTGCCCTGAGAGGAACCTAGGGTGATACCCAAAATTGCAGAAAAAAGGGGACACCAACGTGGTTGAGCTAGCTCTATTGTTTATGGCAAATTCAGCCAAAGGCAAAAACGAAACCCAGTCATCCTGATCCGCAGAAACAAAACACCATAAATAGGTCTCCAGGGTCTGGTTAGCCCTTTCAGTCTGACCGTTGGTCTGAGGATGAAACGCCGAGGAGAAAGACAGCTGAACACCCAATTTGGAGCAAAAAATCCTCCAAAACCTGGATACAAACTGCACCCCTCTGTCAGAAACAATGTTTTCAGGAATACCATGCAAACGGACAACATGTTGCAAAAACAAAGGCACCAACTCTGATGAAGACGGAAACTTAGATAGGGGAACCAAGTGAACCATCTTGGAGAATCTGTCACAGATCACCCAAATCACAGTCATTTTCTGAGAGACGGGAAGCTCTGAAATAAAATCCATAGAGATGTGCGTCCAAGGTTTCTTAGGTACAGGCAAAGGCAATAATAGCCCACTAGAACGTGAACAACAGGGCTTGGACCTAGAACAAACTCCACACGACTGCACAAAACGACGGACATCTCGGGACAGGGAAGGCCACCAAAAAGAGCGTCTCACAAGATCCCGAGTACCAAAAATGCCAGGATGACCCGCCAAAACAGAGCAGTGAACCTCAGAGACAACTCGGTCTCTCCATTGGTCTGGGACAAACAGTTTCCCTGTAGGACATCTCTCAGGTTTATCCCCCTGAAATTCCGCCAGTGCCAACCGCAGATCAGGCGAAATAGCCGAGAAAACTACACCATCATTCAGGATAGTAGACGGTTCAACAACCTCCAAAGAGTCAGCGCAGAAACTCCTGGAAAGGGCATCGGCCTTAACATTCTTGGTGCCCGGCAAAAAAGAGACCACAAAATTAAACCGGGTAAAAAACAAAGCCCACCTGGCCTGCCGAGGATTCAACCTCTTGGCCGATTCCAGATAGATGAGATTCTTGTGGTCCGTAAGCACCATAACTTGATGCCTAGCCCCCTCCAACCAATGCCTCCACTCTTCAAATGCCCATTTCATAGCCAATAATTCCCGGTTCCCCACATCATAATTCCGTTCAGAAGGAGCAAACTTCCGAGAGAAAAAGGCACAGGGCTTAAGTTTACCCGAAGTAGCATCTCGTTGAGACAGAACAGCACCTGCTCCGATCTCTGAGGCATCGATCTCAACTTGAAATGGGCGAGACACATCAGGTTGCTGCAGAACTGGGGCAGAAGTGAATCGCCTTTTAAGCTCCTGGAAGGCCACAATAGCCTCAGGGGTCCAATGCACAGCATCAGCTCCCTTCTTTGTCAAATCTGTCAGAGGTTTGACAATGGCAGAAAAATTGGCTATAAATTTACGGTAAAAATTAGCAAACCCCAAAAACCGCTGCAGGGATTTTAGAGAAGTCGGTTGCACCCAGTCGTTAATAGCCTGAACCTTAACCGGGTCCATTTCAATAGCGGAGGGAGACAGGATGAAGCCCAAAAAGGAAATCCTTTGCACCCCAAAGAGGCACTTTGACCCCTTAACGTACAGTGCATTATCCTTAAGTATCTGAAAAACCTCCCGTACTTGCCCCACATGAGAGTCCCAATCATCAGAAAAAATCAAGATGTCCTCCAAATACACAATCAAAAATTTACCAATAAGGTCCCGAAAAATATCATTCATGAAGGCCTGGAAGACGGAGGGTGCATTAGTGAGCCCAAAAGGCATCACTAGGTACTCAAAATGCCCCTCAGGAGTATTAAAAGCCGTCTTCCATTCATCACCCTCCTTAATACGGATGAGATTATACGCACCCTTGAGATCCAGTTTCGTAAACCATTTGGCACTCTGCACTCTAGAAAACAGATCAGACATCAGAGGCAAAGGGTACTGATATTTGACTGTAATTTTATTAAGAAGACGGTAATCAATACAAGGCCTCAACGAACCATCTTTCTTAGCAGCAAAGAAGAAGCCAGCACCCAAAGGAGAAGATGAGGGCCAAATGTGCCCCTTCTCCAATGATTCTCTGATGTATGACCGCATGGCATCATGTTCGGGCACAGACAAGTTGAAAATCCGCCCCTTGGGAAATTTTCAACCGGGCACCAACTCAATGGCACAGTCACAGTCCCGGTGTGGGGGCAGAGAATCAGATTCCTGGTCATTAAATACATCACGGAAATCAGACAAGAAAGCCGAAACATCAACTGCCTGAGCAGACGTGGACGACATGGAAAGGTCCTGATGCACACCTTGACAACCCCAACTAGCTACCGACAAGGATCTCCAGTCAAGAACCGGATTATGGGTCTGCAACCACGGAAATCCCAGTACCAAGGTATCCTGTAGATTATGCAATACTAAAAATGTACAAGTTTCCTGATGCGCTGGTGCAACTCTCATAGGCACCTGGGTCCAAAATTGGGGTTTATGTTCTGCCAAAGGGGTAGCATCAATGCCCCTTAAAGGAATAGGAGTTTGCAAAGGAACCATGGGAAAACCACAATCCCTAGTAAACCCAAAATCCATCAAATTGAGCGCTGCCGCTGAGTCCACAAAGGCAAATGCAGAAAAGGAAGACAATGAGCAATTCAATGTGACAGACAAAAGAAACTTTGGTTGCAAAGAACCCACAGTAACAGAAGTAGCCAATCTCCTTTCACGTTTAGGGCAGACAGAGATGTTATGAGAAGCGTCTCCACAATAGAAGCACAGTCTATTCTTCCGTCTGAACCCCTGCCGACTAGCATTAGAAAGGACCCTAACACACTCCATAGGCTCCAAAGGCTGTTCCACAGGCACAAAACCAGCAGGTATCTTCCTGCGCTCACGTAAACGCCTATCAATCTGAATGGCCAAGGTCATAGAGGCATCAAGACCAGAAGGGACGGGAAATCCTACCGTTACATCCTTCACAGCATCCGCAATACCCTTGCGAAAAAGAGCCGCAAGCGCATCATCATTCCATTTGGTAAGGACCGCCCACTTACGAAATTTCTGACAAAACGTTTCTGCAGAATCCAAACCCTGAGTTAAGGACAACAAGACCTTTTCTGCTTGGTCCACAATATTGGGTTCGTCATATAATAATCCCAAGGCCTGAAAAAAGGAGTCCACAGCATTGAGAATCGGATCATCAGACGCTAAAGAGAAGGCCCAGTCCTGAGGGTCACCACGCAGCAAGGAGATGACAATCTTAACCTGCTGTACGGGATTCCCTGAGGACTTAGGGCGCAGGTCAAAAAATAATTTACAATTATTTTTGAAGCTCAAAAATCTCGATCTATCTCCCGAAAAAAATTCAGGAACGGGAATTTTAGGCTCTGCAAGGGGAGTCTGTGCAAGATAAGACTCTATACGACGAACCTTAGCATCAAGATGAGCAACACGCTCACCCAATTCATCCATGCTAGACAAAAGAAATCTTCCACAGAACCCAAAGAAGAAGAGGAAAAACACCAAAAAAAAAATTTTCTCAGCAGCTTTTTTTTTTCTTCCTTTCCTTCTTAAGAGTACCCTTTAAATTTGTTTGGCCGGATGTACTGTTATGATCCGGAACCATGGAAGATCACCACAAATCATTGGCAAAAGGTGACAAGAGCCTTGGCAACTAATCTGGCCGCCATCCCCTTACTAACCAACACAACTAGAAGTAGCCGAGGGGTGAACTAACATCCTGTGCACCGCGAACCCAGCCGGAGAACTAACTATCCTAAAGGTAGGAAAGATGAATAACTCTCTGCCTCAGAAAATAGACAAGAATAGCAAGCCCCCCACATTCAAAGACTGCGGTGATATAGGAAAAACACAATACACAGGTAGATGACAGGATTAGCAAAAGGTGAGGCCCCCGCTGACTAAAATAGGAAAGGACAGGAAAGGGACTGATGGTAGCCAGAGAAAAACCCTGCAAAATACCAACTTCCTGATAGTACAAAAAGGCCCTCAGATCGCTCGATCTGAACTCCGTCCTATACCAGGTGCCCTTGTCATACCAATAAACAGAAAACAAGAATTATACAGTGCCTACAAGTAGTATTCAACCCCCTGCAGATTTAGCAGGTTTACACATTCGGAATTAACTTGGCATTGTGACATTTGGACTGTAGATCAGCCTGGAAGTGTGAAATGCACTGCAGCAAAAAAGAATGTTATTTCTTTTTTTATTTTTTTTTTTTTAAATTGTGAAAAGTTTATTCAGAGGGTCATTTATTATTCAACCCCTCAAACCACAAGAATTCTGTTTGGTTCCCCTAAAGTATTAAGAAGTATTTCAGGCACAAAGAACAATGAGCTTCACATGTTTGGATTAATTATCTCTTTTTCCAGCCTTTTCTGACTAATTAAGACCCTCCCCAAACTTGTGAACAGCACTCATACTTGGTCAACATGGGAAAGACAAAAGAGCATTCCAAGGCCATCAGAGACAAGATCGTGGAGGGTCACAAGGCTGGCAAGGGGTACAAAACCCTTTCCAAGGAGTTGGGCCTACCTGTCTCCACTGTTGGGAGCATCATCCGGAAGTGGAAGGCTTATGGAACTACTGTTAGCCTTCCACGGCCTGGACAACCTTTGAAAGTTTCCACCCGTGCCGAGGCCAGGCTTGTCCGAAGAGTCAAGGCTAACCCAAGGACAACAAGGAAGTCGCTCCGGGAAGATCTCATGACAGTGGGGACATTAGTTTCAGTCAATACCATAAGTAACATACTCCACCGCAATGGTCTCCGTTCCAGACGAGCCCGTAAGGTACCTTTACTTTCAAAGCGTCATGTCAAGGCTCATCTACAGTTTGCTCATGATCACTTGGAGGACTCTGAGACAGACTGGTTCAAGGTTCTCTGGTCTGATGAGACCAAGATCGAGATCTTTGGTGCCAACCACACACGTGACGTTTGGAGACTGGATGGCACTGCATACGACCCCAAGAATACCATCCCTACAGTCAAGCATGGTGGTGGAAGCATCATGCTGTGGGGCTGTTTCTCAGCCAAGGGGCCTGGCCATCTGGTCCGCATCCATGGGAAGATGGATAGCACGGCCTACCTGGAGATTTTGGCCAAGAACCTCCGCTCCTCCATCAAGGATCTTAAGATGGGTTGTCATTTCATCTTACAACAAGACAACGACCCAAAGCACACAGCCAAGAAAACCAAGGCCTGGTTCAAGAGGGAAAAAATCAAGGTGTTGCAGTGGCCTAGTCAGTCTCCTGACCTTAACCCAATTGAAAACTTGTGGAAGGAGCTCAAGATTAAAGTCCACATGAGACACCCAAAGAACCTAGATAACTTGGAGAAGATCGGCATGGAGGAGTGGGCCAAGATAACTCCAGAGACCTGTGCCGGCCTGATCAGGTCTTATAAAAGACGATTATTAGCTGTAATTGCAAACAAGGGTTATTCCACAAAATATTAAACCTAGGGGTTGAATAATAATTGACCCACACTTTTATGTTGAAAATGTATTAAAATTTAACTGAGCAACATAACTTGTTGGTTTGTAAGATTTATGCATCTGTTAATAAATCCTGCTCTTGTTTGAAGTTTGCAGGCTCTAACTTAAGCTGGTGTCACACTAAACGACAGCGACAACGACGTCGCTGTTACGTCACCATTTTCGGTGACGTAACAGCGACCTTGTAAGTCGCTGTTATGATCGCTGCTTAGCTGTCAAACACAGCAGAAGCAGCGATCATAAGGTCGCTGTGCTACATGTTCAGAGAGCAGGGAGCCGCGCTTAGCGCTGGCTCCTTGCTCTCCTGCAGCACACATCGGGTTAATTAACCCGATGTGTGCTGCAGCTACATGTCACAGTTCAGAGAGCAGGGAGCCGCGCTTAGCGCTGGCTCCTTGCTCTCCTGCAGCACACATCGGGTTAATTAATCCAATGTGTGCTGCAGCTACATGTCACAGTTCAGAGAGCAGGGAGCCGCGCTTAGCGCTGGCTCCTTGCTCTCCTGCAGCACACATCGGGTTAATTAACCCGATGTGTGCTGCAGCTACATGTCACAGTTCAGAGAGCAGGGAGCCGCGCTTAGCGCTGGCTCCTTGCTCTCCTGCAGCACACATCGGGTTAATTAACCCGATGTGTGCTGCAGCTACATGTCACAGTGCAGAGAGCAAGGAGCCGTGCACACTGCTTAGCGCTGGCTCCTTGCTCTCCTTGCTACAGTATACATCGGGTTAATTACCCGATGCATACTGCAGCCACATGTCACAGTGCAGGAGCCGGCGCTGGCAGCAAGAGCGGAGGCTGGTAACCAGCGTAAACATCGGGTAACCAGGGAAAGGTCTTCCCTTGGTTACCCGATGTTTACGCTGGTTACAGCTTACCGCAGCTGCCAGTGCCGGCTCCTGATCGCTTCATTTCGTCGCTCTCTCGCTGTCACACACAGCGATGTGTGTGTCACAGCGGGAGAGTGACGACGAAAAAATGAAGCTGGACATTCAGCAACGACCGGCGACCTCACAGCAGGGGCCAGGTCGTTGCTGGATGTCACACACAGCGACAGCGACGGGACGTCGCTGCAACGTCACAGAAAATGGTGACGTAGCAGCGACGTCGTTGTCGTCGTCGTTATGTGTGACACCAGCTTTAAACCTGTTAAATCTGCAGGGGGTTGAAGACTACTTGTAGGCACTGTAAGTAATTCAACAAGCCACAAACACATGGACCCAAAGGAGCAATACTCCACACAGAACTGCAGGGAGTTCCTCAACAATCTACTGAGGGGGAAAATCCCTGGAAGGTAATAAACTGAAACCAACCACAACAAATGACAAACCCAGATAAGCAAAAGAAACAGGCAATAAATAAAGAGCAAGAACTTATCTGGAGTGGATGTGATGTAGAGCAGGATTAAGCAGGCTGGAGATACAAAGAACAACTGACATCCGGCAACAGCCTGCAATCAGACCAGGACTTAAATAAGCAGAGAGTTAGGAAAGGAAACACCCACTGCACAACCCACCTGGTCTCTGTCCAAACCCTTCCTGGCCACCAGAGGGAGCCTCCCAGCAGCCAAAACATAACTAACATTCACAACACCTGCCCTTCCCCACTGACTCTGCCTCTAGCACACATGGATAATTTGCATATGATGCAAATTAGCGATGTGTAGTGGCAGAAGCGACACTGCCAGGCACCTCTACTGCGGCTGTGACTGGTGCCCAGTGAAGAGGGAGACCTGGCCTGGGCCAAGAGCTTAATAAAGCTAAGTAATTACCCTGGGCCCAGCTGGGCCCTCCTCTTCACTGGGCCCCATACATCAGTCACAGTTGTAATGTCCTGATGCAGGTCTTGTCTGCGGTTACAGGTGGAGGGCCATTGGAACCTCCAGCTATGGCTGCAACTAACCTAAGTGATGTCACCACAGATCACTGGGTCTGAAGTCCACAGCAGGCGGTCAAGTTCTATGGCCGCTTGCTGTCAGTTCAAATCTAGCAGAGCTGAAGTCATTGTGGGACCTTATGTGGATTATGTTGGACCCTGGTCTTTTGGGGTTATCAAAAGGGGGAAAGAGGCTGTTTTTTGTATTTTATTTCAAATAAAGGATTTTTTCATTGTTTGTGTTTATTTACTTTCACTTAGAGATTAGTAATTGAGGAGTCTCATAGATGTCTCCCAGTACTAATTGGGGCTTAGTGACACCAGTAAGCTGACATTATCCCTTTATTACCCCGATTGCCACCGCACCAGGTCAATTGGGAAAAGCCAGGTAAAATGTTGAGACTGTCACATCTAATGGATGCAACAAACCTGGGTGGCTGCAGGCTGCTATTTTTAAGCTGGGGTGGCCCAATAACCTTGGGTCTCCAGACCCTAAGAATACCAGCCCCCAGCTGTCGGCTTTATCTCAGCTGAATGTCAAAATTGGGGGGAACGCACGTCATTTGTTAAAATGATTTATTTGAATAATTTTTTAAAAAGCTGCATGGCATTCCTCTCATTTTGATTCACAGCCAAGATAAATGCACTGCTGGAGGCTGCAGCGTGTAGCCATGGGCTTTACCTGTGTTTGTATCAATAGATGGGAGGACCCTATGCCAATTTTATTTATTCATTTATTTTATACCATGGTTGTCCTGCAAACAGTCATTGTCTGGGGGCAGGGTCTGAGTGCTGCCAATTAGAGACACCAGTTGTCAGGGAAAGCAGTAAATATGGATAACGATTCGAACAAATGAAAAAAAAAAAAAAATTAAAACGGAAAATTGCCTGAATGGTGCAGCGGTTAAGAATGAGTTTTGTTAATATTATGAATTGTTATTAGTAATAATAAAAGCCACATTTACACTGCTACTGTAAGTAGTACAGTAAAATATTACATTTTGTCAGTATACTTTATCCTATGAGGCAGCATATGTGTCCTATGAATTATTTCACAATGCATGCGGCTTCTGAAATGAAAGAGAAACTTCTAAAACAGAGAGGAATCCATGCAGTGTATAGAAAAGTGACATCACGTGTCGTTATCAGGCGCCTATATACTGCACTCAGCTCAGTGCTGGGTCCTGTGCGGGTTATTAATGACTGAGGCCGTCCATTGCGTGACTCAGAAGCAGTAACATAGACAACCGCACCACAACAAACACACTGAGGTTCCTGCTGTTTGCCTTCTATGGTCAATCACAAGCTGAGTGGGAGAGAACAAGAACACTTGTTGATCTTGATCTTTATCACTGCCTAGAACAGAACAGTTAAAAGCAGATTAACCCCATAGTAACTAGTAACCATAGTAAAATTATTTTTTTGTTTTTGCATCTCTTCTTTACAGCAACCACACTATTAATAAAAAATAATGGTAGCTCCAAATAAGAGATGTAAAATAAAAAAAAATTCTGCAATCATTAAGTTTTCATAGACGAGGCTGTATAAGGCTTTGGTTTTATAAATAAGGATAAATTGTATTATTTTTTAGTGCCATTTGGGGATACATGGAGTAAAGTTCACGCTTCATACCAAATAACCTGTAGAATGATATTCCCAGTCAGTGGCGTAAATAGAGTTTGATGGGCCCTGGTGCAAAGTTTGGACCTGCCCCCCCTCTACGTACACCGACACTTGGGGTACGGGATAATGACACTGACACTCGGGGTACAGGATAATGACGCTGACATTTGGCTCTTACCCACAGGACCCATGCAGCCAGCCCCCCCTTCCCCCTGGCCTCCATTTATCATGCAGCTACCCCCCCAGGCCTCCATGTACAGTGCTGGCCAAATGTATTGGCACCCCTGCAATTCTGTCAGATAATACTCAGTTTCTTCTTGAAAATGATTGCAATCACAAATTCTTTGTTATTATTATCTTCATTTAATTTGTCTTCAATGAAAAAAAAATAATAATTGTCATAAAGCCAAATTGGATATAATTCCACACCAAACATAAAAAAGGGGGTGGACAAAAGTATTGGCACTGTTTGAAAAATCATGTGATGCTTCTCTAATTTGTGTAATTAACAGCACCTGTAACTTACCTGTGGCACCTAACAGGTGTTGGCAATAACTAAATCACACTTACAGCCAGTTGACATGCATTAAAGTTGACTCAACCTCTGTCCTGTGTCCTTGTGTGTACCACATTGAGCATGGAGATAAGAAAGAAGACCAAAGAACTGTCTGAGGACTTGAGAATCCAAATTGTGAGGAAGCATGAGCAATCTCAAGGCTACAAGTCCATCTCCAAAGACCTGAAAGTTCCTGTGTCTACGGTGCGCAGTGTCATCAAGAAGTTTAAAGCCCATGGCCCTGTGGCTAACCTCCCTGGATGTGGAAGGAAAAGAAAAACTGACGAGAGATTTCAACGCAAGATTGTGCAGATGGTGGATAAAGAACCTCGACTAACATCCAAACAAGTTCAAGCTGCCCTGCAGTCCGAGGGTACAACAGTGTCAACCCGTACTATCTGTCGGCATCTGAATGAAAAGGGACTGTATGGTAGGATACCCAGGAAGACCCTACTTCTTACCCCGAGACATAAAAAAGCCCGGCTGGAGTTTGCCAAAACTTACCTGAGAAAGCCTAAAACATTTTGGAAGAATGTTCTCTGCTCAGATGAGACAAAAGTAGAGCTTTTTGGGAAAAGCCATCAGCATAGAGTTTACAGTAAAAAAAAAGAGGCATCCATGTATCATGCAGCCAGCCCCCCAGGCCTCCATGTATCATGCACCAGCCACCAGGTCTCCATGTATCATGCAGCTGTGACGCCCTGGACCAGCCAGGGGTCACAGGTAATGACATCACCACACCCTACACCCCGGTTAGGTACACCTAAGCTAAATCAGAAATCCTTGTTGCCTTCCCCAGGGGCTGATGTCCACACCAGGGGGTGGAGCCAGGCGGTTGGTCTCCACCCACCAAGGAGTTCACAGTCCTGGAGGAGAGAAAACTGGCAGATAAGTTTTGGAGGAGGAAGAGAAAGGAGTTAGAGTGAAGCTAGGAAAGTAGTAAAAGAGGAGCCTGAAGTTAGTCCAGGTGTGTGCCTCGGACTGAGACAGCAAGGTTAGCAGACGGCGGTGACCATCTGCAGGAGTGGCCTATCGGAGTGGCTGTGAGGACCGTGGACGGGTGGTGGCCCGGCGGTACCGGACCGGTACACAAGGAGAAGTCAGCACCATTGGCAGGGGCCTTTCGGATCCCGGCAAGGCTAGGAGTCACCGTGAATTTGCCAAATCCGTCAGTGAAGGGGACCTCCGGGTCTCTAAACAACTAAGTCCCGATTGAAGGCAACAGTCCAACTGTATGAGAGAGACACCGCCACCGCCAAGGCACCAGTTTCTCAGGGCCAGCGCCTGCGGGCAAAGAGGGGCTCCTCCGACCCATATCCAAGTCAGGGAGCGGGTTACCGGTGGGAACCCATCGCAACCAACAGAAGTACTAGGTACAGGGAAAGAGACAGTCACCGTTAACTACCGGGGAAAAGCAACAGCAGCCGTCCGTGGGAACCGTCTTTCCAGCCGTGTGTTTTACCGAGAACTGTGTCAACGTCTCAGGCTGAGTGAGTACCACCGTGCCGTACGGCACAGCGCTGCCCCCGCGACCCTGCACCTCACCAGGCCCCGTACTCGGCCTGCCATCCATCCCTACCCCATCACTGGGCCCCGGGACAATCAATCCCCTACCCACGGAGGGGAGTAATAACAACAAAGCTGCTCCCTGTCACCGCTCCCGGGATCCCCATACAGAGCAGCGGTGGTGTCCACACAATCACCACAACCGTGGGTGGCATCACGGACAATAAATCCCCAAAACCAATCCCCCTTTTCACTCACGGGCGAGGAGCGTCGCTCGAGTCCCCGGGATCCGGCACATCGCTCGAGCCACTGAGCAGCAGAGGCCACAGCAGCAGCGGCAGCCGGACCCGAGCAGAGGGTGAGCGCAGCGTCCCCTCCTCTGCCCGCGACACAGCCAGCCCCCCTGGCCTCCATGTATCATGCAGCCAGCCACCAGGTCTCCATGTATCATGCAGTCAGCCCCCCAGGCCTCCATGTATCATGCAGTACCCCAGGCCTCTGGCCACCATGTACGCACAGATTTATAAAAATTAAAAACAACAAGTACTCACCTCTCTCCTCTTTCCACCACTGCTTTGTCCTCACCTCTCTTTATTTCACCACTCCTCGTCCTCACCTCTGTCCTCGTTCCCAGGTTGCTCCGGTTAGCGTGCTCCCATCCTGTGCTTTGTGCTCTCAGCACAGCAGTCGCACAGGAGTGACATCACCGCGCAGGCACGGGAGGAGAATGATGATGCATTGAGTGGCGCTGGTCGCTTGATGCAATATCATTGCAGTGTGCGATGACGGGGGCCTGGTGCTGCCCCCGATGACACCAGACAGGTGGATCGGGTGTCAGTGGCGGCGGCACCGGGTCATATAGCGGCCGCATAGTCTGTGACAGAACAGCGCAGCTCCTCTCTCACAGAAAGAAGCTGGCTGCTGATCTGTAGGGCGACCGCGGGCCCCTAACCTCCCGGGCCTGGTCGCAATGGCGACCCCTGCAACCGCGGTAGTTATGCCCCTATTCCCAGTTATTACAGTGAAGTGAATATCTAACACAAGCATGTGTAGGGTTTTGTTTGTTATGTATATACTAAAATAAAAACAGGTTTGTTTTCCTACGTTTGTAATGAAGAGTTATTATCTTTATTTTTTGCAGATGTTTATACATATTTATATGCTATCAGAGAGACCCAGAGTTCTTGTGATCGCCAGGTTCCACAGTGTTGATGCTTCCAACTACTACATAGCGCTCACTAAGCACTATGTAGCCGGTAAAGTAGAAGACAGAAGCGGTATTAAACCACTTTTGTCTTCTCTACGAGGTCCCTGGCCGGAGACTAGATCGCTTATTACAGCATTTTTTGTGGTATTGCAGCTACCAAAAAACATAATTTTGGCATTCTGCTTACAGTGTTTACCAATTGGGTTAAGTATTTTTATATTTAGATAGATTGGACGTTTCTGAATGCAGTGATACCCCATCTGTGTTTTTTTTTATTACTTTTATTTTTAATGAGGCAAAAGGGGGGTGTTTTGAACTTTTTTTTCATACTTTTTAAAATATTTTTATTACGCTTCACTGTTTTTAATAGTTCCCTTAGTGGACTTGAAGCTGCAATGGTCTGAAGGCTTGTGCTACAGCATTGCTGCATATAGTAAAAATCACAGTCTTTTTTGCCAGTCGGCCACGGGACAGGTTTCAAAGGAGCGCTGCTATGACAAAAACTGAGGTCCTCAGCTGACCCCCTGCTGTCAAAGCAACCCATCTCCGACCAGCGATCACGTCATGGATGAGCTGATAGCCTGCTAAAACGGTGCACCCCTGTGACGACGCATGTTAGATCCTGCTGTCAGAGTTTGATTTAACAGATTGTGGACGAAGTGACGTTCCACCCACAATTGTTAGACGCAGGTCCTGGTTGTAACATTGTAACACACAGCCACCATCTGCCGAGTGTGAGGCAAGCTCACCCCATGAAAACAATCCATATACCCAGCTCTGACTTGTGGCGTTCATGTAATGCAGATGAGAGGCTAATATATACTACCAGTACCAATATATATATATATATATATATATATATATATATATATATATATATATACAGTTAGGTCCAGAAATATTTGGACAGTGACACAATCTTCGCGAGTTGGGCTCTGCATGCCACCACATTGGATTTGAAATGAAATCTCTACAACAGAATTCAAGTGCAGATTGTAACGTTTAATTTGAAGGTTTGAACAAAAATATCTGATAGAAATTGTAGGAATTGTCACATTTCTTTACAAACACTCCACATTTTAGGAGGTCAAATGTAATTGGACAAATAAACCAAACCCAAACAAAATATTTTTATTTTCAATGTTTTGTTGCGAATCCTTTGGAGGCAATCACTGCCTTAAGTCTGGAACCCATGGACATCACCAAACGCTGGGTTTCCTCCTTCTTAATGCTTTGCCAGGCCTTTACAGCCGCAGCCTTCAGGTCTTGCTTGTTTGTGGGTCTTTCCGTCTTAAGTCTGGATTTGAGCAAGTGAAATGCATGCTCAATTGGGTTAAGATCTGGTGATTGACTTGACCATTGCAGAATGTTCCACTTTTTTGCACTCATGAACTCATGGGTAGCTTTGGCTGTTTGCTTGGGGTCATTGTCCATCTGTACTATGAAGCGCCGTCCGATCAACTTTGCGTAATTTGGCTGAATCTGGGCTGAAAATATATCCCGGTACACTTCAGAATTCATCCGGCTACTCTTGTCTGCTGTTATGTCATCAATAAACACAAGTGACCCAGTGCCATTGAAAGCCATGCATGCCCATGCCATCACGTTGCCTCCACCATGTTTTACAGAGGATGTGGTGTGCCTTGGATCATGTGCCGTTCCCTTTCTTCTCCAAACTTTTTTCTTCCCATCATTCTGGTACAGGTTGATCTTGGTCTCATCTGTCCATAGAATACTTTTCCAGAACTGAGCTGGCTTCATGAGGTGTTTTTCAGCAAATTTAACTCTGGCCTGTCTATTTTTGGAATTGATGAATGGTTTGCATCTAGATGTGAACCCTTTGTATTTACTTTCATGGAGTCTTCTCTTTACTGTTGACTTAGAGACAGATACATCTACTTCACTGAGAGTGTTCTGGACTTCAGTTGATGTTGTGAACGGGTTCTTCTTCACCAAAGAAAGTATGCGGCGATCATCCACCACTGTTGTCATCCGTGGACGCCCAGGCCTTTTAGAGTTCCCAAGCTCACCAGTCAATTCCTTTTTTCTCAGAATGTACCCGACTGTTGATTTTGCTACTCCAAGCATGTCTGCTATCTCTCTGATGGATTTTTTCTTTTTTTTCAGCCTCAGGATGTTCTGCTTCACCTCAATTGAGAGTTTCTTAGACCGCATGTTGTCTGGTCACAGCAACAGCTTCCAAATGCAAAACCACACACCTGTAATCAACCCCAGACCTTTTAACTACTTCATTGATTACAGGTTAACGAGGGAGACGCCTTCAGAGTTAATTGCAGCCCTTAGAGTCCCTTGTCCAATTACTTTTGGTCCCTTGAAAAAGAGGAGGCTATGCATTACAGAGCTATGATTCCTAAACCCTTTCTCCGATTTGGATGTGAAAACTCTCATATTGCAGCTGGGAGTGTGCACTTTCAGCCCATATTATATATATAATTGTATTTCTGAACATGTTTTTGTAAACAGCAAAAATATTAAAACTTGTGTCACTGTCCAAATATTTCTGGACCTAACTGTATATATATATACACACCATATTTTTGGATTATAAGATGCACTTATCCTCCCAAACATTTGGGTGGCGGAGAGGGGCCAGAGAAATGCTGTGGCGACTGTGCAGGGGCTGCGGCGGCTGGTGCAGGGTCTGCAGTGGCTGGTACTGGGGCGGCTGTGCGGTGTCTGCAGCGGCTGTGTGGGGACTTGAGCGGCTGTGCGAAGTCACTGGTGGCTGTGCGGGGTCTGCGTTGGTTCTCCGGCTGCTGTGCGGGGTCTGCAGCAGCTGGACTGGCGCTGCAGGTTGAGTGGTGAGGACTTCAAGTAATGCCGCCCGGAGTCGGCTCGTGAGCAGATGGAGCTCTCGGCTCAAGCTCTCATCTGCGCAGGTGCCGCCTCAAGCCCATTGATCTCCCTCCATAATCACCAGACCTGAACCCAATCGAGATGGTTTTGGGTCAGCTAGACCGCAGAGTGAAGGCAAAAGGGCCAACAAGGGCTAAGCATCTCTGGGAACTCCTTCAAGACTGTTGGAAGCCCATTCCTGTGGCTACCTCTTGAAGCTCATCAAGAGAATGCCAAGAGTGTGCAAAGCAGTAATCAAAGCAAAAGGTGGCTACTTTGAAGAACCTAGAATATAAGACATATTTTCAGTTGTTTCACAATTTTTTGTTAAGTATTTCATTCCACATGTGTTAATTCATAGTTTTGATGCCTTCAATGTCAATCTACAATTTTCAGAGTCATGAAAATAAAGAAAACTCTTTGAATGAGAAGGTCTGTCCAAACTTTTGGTCTGTACTGTATATGTGACGCCCTGGACTAGTCAGGTCATCCCAGGTAGTCCCATGCACACACACCCCCTCCCCTTAGAAAGGTGACAGCAGCCAACCTACAAACCTTTGTCACCTCCCTCCGGGTTTAAGGTTCACACCAGGGGGGCGGAGCCAGGCGGTTGACTCCACCCATCGAGGAGTTCACACTCTCGGAGGCGGGAAAACAATTAGTTGAGAGTTGAGTCTTGACAGTGAGTGAGGAGAGTCAAGTTCAAGGGCAGACCTGTGCCCAGGCCTGCCAAAGACTACACCAGGTGTCTGGGTTGGAGCCCAGGCACCTTTGGCAAAGAGGCAGACGGTGGTAGCCACCTGCAGGAGCTGGGATTACAGCCGGTGGAACTGTAGGGACCGGGGACGGGCGGTGGCCCGCCGGTACCGAACCGGGGAACCGATTGGAAACCGCAGCACCTTGAGGGGTACTCAGACCCAGTACGAGGCCCAGAAACAACTAGGCTAAGTCAAATCAACTGATTGAGGACTGGACTTTAGGACCTTTCCCACACAAGACCCGACTGAAGACAACAGCCCAACCATTAGGGTAAAGCCACCGCCAAGGCATAGAGACCCAAGGGGCCAGCGTCTGCGGGCAAACAGGGCTGACCCGACACACAGCCGGGGAGCATACTACCGTTGCTTAGGAGTCATAATGTCTACATAAAAGAGGTGCAGGAGAAAGACGGAAGCCACGAACCTGTTAAGGGGGAGCTGCAGCCGGCTGCGGGCACCATTCATCATCTCGTTTGGTTTACCAGAAACTCCAGTGTGTTGTATCATAGTGAGTACACCAGTGCCTTCGGGCCGCGCACTGCACCGCACCAGCACCCAGCACGCATCCATCCCCTCTCCTCAGCACCTCCCTGGGGCCCCCGGCACCATCATCCCCCTACCCACGGAGGGGGTCAACACCAAGCTGCGCAACACCGTCCCCTGGAGCCTAGGGAGCCATCCATTCACCACAACCCGTAGGTGGCGTCACAAACTCAAATCCCCTTACAAACAACCCCGGCTCCAGCCTTGGACCTCCCCACCGAAGTCCCTAAATGTAGCGCCAACACCCTTTCAGAGAGATGTGACCCCCGGGTCCGTGGAAGAGCTCAAGCCACCCACCGACGAGCACGGATCCGAGCGGCTCGGCAGCCGGCCGACCCCCAGGGCGGTAGATATATGTACAGTCAGAAAAGGGCCCCTGTGCAAGAACCACATATTTGCCCTTTACAGCTCAAGAAATCATCAAAATGCACAGTTCCATCTGCTCTGGATATAGAAATGGGCCCCCTTACTACTTGGGACCCTGTGTGGTTGCACAGGTTGCATCAATGATATGCCAACCCCTGCATATTCTCATTCTATCTCCTATTCAAACGGTGACATCATGGCCACTCACATGATTTTGATGTCACCAAAGGTCCCACAGACTTACAGGCTTGTGGTGACATCACAGTCACATGACCAATCACATGATCGTGAGGACACCAAAGGTCCTCAAGCAACATCGGAAGTTATATTGATAGCATTATCAGTATAGCTCCTTCTGTAGAGACTGGGGGCCCTTGAGGGTTGAGGGCCCTGGGCAGCTGCCCAGTTTGCTCCATCCTAAAATAAGTAAAGCCCTAAATGGCTTTGGCTGAAAAAATGAGTACAAAATTAAATAAAAGCAAACTAATTAAAAAAAATATGACCACTTTTCCATCCCACGTCCTGTTAAAAAGATATATATATATATATATATATATATATATGACTCGCCCACCCCAGGGCTAGGGGACACCCGGTGCCGGGCCGGACTAGTCCGGTGGTAGTCAGTGGTGGCTGGGCCCGGCTCCGTGGCCCTGGTGGGTGTCAGTTGAATATGTGGCTGATGAGTTGAAGTTAATGTTCGTGACGCCACCTGTGGTATGCGGCTATTAAGCCGCCGCTGCTATGGGAGAACTCCGGGGTGATGTTATGGCAGCTATGATGTTACTGCTCCCCACAGGTGGAGCGATGCCCCGGGATACAGTTGGTGCCCGTGAAAGTCTATGGTGTTGTGTGGCTAACACGGTGCAGGGCCGACAGGTGAGGAAAGAACCAGGCACAAACAACAGTCTCTTTACCTTCTCCTCTTTTACTCTGGGAACAGTCCAGTCCTGGGAGACCGTTACAGGTGGTGATGGGGATCCGGTCGGCCTGGAAGTACTTGGGATGATCTTTCTGGCCAGCTGAGTATGAGGCCTACTCCTGTACTTTGCTTTGTGATGATAGGACCCTGCTTCTCTGAATCCAGCAATGGCCCTCTTTGCTGCTGGGACCGATGGCACGTCCCTTCTTTCTGTAGGTGGCTGCGCAGACCCTCTCTCTGGTGCTTCTCCGCTGGAGTCCACACCGGGCCCTGATGCTGCAGCTGTACCTTGGATGTTTCTGGGCCAGGGGCTTGCAGCTCTCCTGCCCTTCGGACTCGGCTACCAGGGGCGGATTTTATACCCTGGCAACCACAGACTCCGATGTCTGAGTCTCTCTGCTGCCTCTCAGCTATTCCTGCTTCTCTGGGCCAAGCTGCTCCAGCTCTAGGCCCCAGATTCACAGGACAGCTCACTCTGCGTCTGTTCACTTCCACTACTCCCTACAGACTGGCTGCACTTCCTCCCTCTGGTCAGGTAGAGGAAGGCTCCCTGGAATTCCAGGTTCAGAGCTCCCCCTGCTGGCCGGAGGGAGAACTGTGTTGGGTGTTAAACCTGCTGGCCAATGGATCTCCCAATTACCTCCAGGCTCAGCATTAACCCTTTGGGAGGGCAATGCTGCTGTGGCGACCAGGTCCTAGGGCGCCACACTCCCCCTTAGTTAAATTCAGTACTCCCGGACTGTGGAAACAAAACATAACATGTCATACATTTCATCCCAATATGGGAGGCACATTATTTTTAACGTTACAACTTCAGACAGTACTATAAGAGTCCAGTGTGGCTCCCTGCCGGGTGTCCATTACACTGCTCCATGGGGGACCCGCCGCGATCAAACCCCCAACGTAGGCTCTGGGCGTGCGTCAGAGCATTGATGACCCCACTCTATGCACGCCGGACGGGTTTTTCTTCAGGGGTGTTGAGCACACTGGTGCTAACTATAAACAATTTAGGTGTTGGCCACCCATAGTCCAGTGGCCCAATTGTCCATTTTCGCAATCACAAAAAAAAACATTTTGTACACGACATTACAGACTTTTCACATAACTATTTACATTCTAATAAATACTCTTTCTTTATATAGTTGATTCCCTATACCTTAGAGGGGGTTGTCCCCGAGTGCTGCGTTGAGACCTGCGTAGCTCTGGTGTTTGTCCCTGACTACTTAGTGTGTCTCCTATCTCAGCACTACCGGTAGGCCTAACCCCAATAGGTATGCATGATGATTGCCTATGTGGTCTAGGAGTCGCCAAGGGTATGACAGGTTCACCACTGACAGGGGGTTGATCCTCCTGTTCCACTGCTGGCGTGTCACCGCGTGTCGGGGCGGACGGTTCTTTGGGTGGATCCGGAACCTGTTCTGTTTCTGGCTCGACCAACTGTGGGAACGTCAGGACCGGTACCACTACGGCACCATTTATGCGGGTCCAAGTCTTGGGGAATTTGCCGAGGATCGTTTGTATCATCTCTTCCCCTTCTTCTCGAACTTCCTCCACTTCCCTTTGAACTTTGCACCGCTCAGGGCACGTCTTCAGGCGGTCTCTGGATATTGCTTGACAAGTCTTGCCTTCGTCCTTGCTTATGAGGCACACCTTACTGTTGTCAAAGTTGGAGGGGATAATGGTGTAGGGCTCGTTCTCCCACTGATCATCCAATTTATGCGTCCTCCGCTTCTTCTTGAGGACTTGTTCTCCAGGTGCTAAGGGAGTTGCTGGGGCCGTTTGATTGTACTGCTGCTCTTGTCTTGTTCTGGCTTGAGACAGGCTCCTCTCTACGCATTCCTGGACCTTACGGTACTGCTGCTGCCGTTCTGTATCCCAATCCTCTATTTCTTGAACCGCCTCAGGCGACACAGTCCCCATCTCAAAGTCTACAGGCAACCTGCCAGGTCTGGCTCGCATCAGGTAAGCGGGGCTGCAGTTGGTCGAATTTACTGGGATATGGTTGTACAGGTCGACCAGATCTGGCAGCTTCTCTGGCCATTGGTTCCTTTCTTCCAGAGGTAGAGTCTTCAGCATATCAATAACCACATGGTTCATTTTCTCGCACAGTCCATTGGTTTGGGGGTGGTACGGTGTTGTTCTGATTTTCTTACAACCGTACATGTTACAAAACTCTTGGAACACCTCCGCCTCGAACGCAGGGCCTTGATCGGTCAGTACCCTTTCCGGATAACCGTGAGGCCGGCAAAAGGATGCCTGGAACGCTTTAGCTGCTGTTCTGGCTGTCTGGTCCTTCACAGGCACTACTACCAGGAAACGAGAGTAATGGTCCACAATTGTGAGGGCGTACACATAGCCTGACCGGCTTGGTGTTAACTTCACGTGGTCCAGGGCCACCAACTCCAGGGGCTGCTTCGTAACAATTGGCTGTAGGGGAGACCTTTGGCTGGCATCATCCTTCCGCCTCAGGTTACACGGGCCACAGTCTCGGCACCACTTCTCGATCACCTTTCTCATGTGCACCCAATAGAACCGATCACGGAGTAGGGCCTCCAACTTCTTCCACCCAAAGTGGCCTGCGTTATCATGATAAGCTGCTAGGACCATTGGAGCATCCCTCTGCGGAACCACGATCTGCCAGACAAGTTCATTTGTTCGCCAGTTGACGTGTCTCTTGCAGAGCTTGCCTTGGTAGGTGAACAGTCGTCCCCTCTCTTTCCACAACTGCTGGGCTTCTTCTGGAGCATCTGGACCAAGATGAGTCTCAGCTTGTGCTAGCTTTTCTTTGACCAATCGCACCGCCGGGTCACCGTTCTGTGTCTCTTCCCAATTATGGTGGAGTAATGGGTTAACCGGGACCTCGTGTTGGCTCGAGCGCTTCACTCCCACAGCATGCTCACACTGGGAAACGCCCTGATGATGGAAAGCCGGTAACTCTATCTCTTCGAGTTCATCCAGGTCTTCTCCAGATTCGGGTAAGTGAGGCATTCTGGACAGCGCATCAGCATTGTTATTCTTCTTGCCAGCCCGGTACTTGATGGTAAAGTCAAAGTTAGACAGCCGGGCCATCCATCGCTGTTCCAACGCCCCTAACTTGGCTGTTGCCAGGTGTGTCAACGGATTGTTGTCCGTGAAGATGGTGAACTTGGCCGACGCCAGATAGTGTTTGAAGCGTTCAGTCACTGCCCAAACAATAGCGAGGAACTCCAGCTTGAAGGAACTGTAATTTTCTGGATTCCTTTCTGTGGGCCGAAGCTTCCTACTGGCGTACGCTATCACCTTCTCCCTGCCTCCCTGCACCTGGGACAAAACGGCTCCCAGGCCCACGTTGCTGGCGTCTGTATACAGTACAAACGGCTGGCTGTAGTCAGGGTAGGCCAGAATTTCTTCTCCCGTGAGAGCCCCTTTCAGCTGGACAAAGGAGGTTTCTAGTTGGCTGCTCCATTCAAATGGAGGGCTCTGCTTCTTAGCCTGCTTTGGCTGGCCCACCAGGAGATCTTGAAGGGGCGCTGCTATCTTGGTGAAACCATCAATGAACCTTCGGTAGTAGCCCACCAGCCCAAGGAACTGCCGCACCTCCTTTACCGTGGTGGGTCTTGGCCAGTCCTTGATTACGGTGACTTTCTCCGGATCAGGTGCCACACCTTCTGCGCTGACCACATGACCCAGGTACTGTACCTTTGGCTTCAAGAGGTGACATTTGGACGGCTTGATCTTCAGGCCATATTTTGACAAAGACTCGAACACTTCTGCTAAGTGCTTCAGGTGGTCTTCATAAGTCTTGGAGTAGACTATGACGTCATCCAGGTACAACAGCACGGTTTCGAAGTTGTGGTGGCCCAAGCAGCACTCCATCAACCGTTGGAATGTCCCTGGGGCGTTGCAGAGCCCGAATGGCATGCAGTTGAACTCGCAGAGGCCCATCGGCGTCGTGAATGCAGTCTTCTCCTTGTCCGCCTCTGCCACGGGAACCTGCCAATACCCACTGGTGAGATCCAAGGTGGAGAAATAGTTAGCTGACTTTAAGGCTGTTAGTGACTCCTCTATTCTGGGTAGGGGATAAGCATCTTTATGTGTAATGCGGTTAATTTGCCTGTAATCTACACACATTCTCATTGTACCATCCTTTTTCTTTACGAGCACTAGTGGAGCTGCCCAGGGGCTACAACTATCTCTGATAACCCCAGCCTCCTTCATTTCCCGTAACATTTCTTTGGCACGCTGATACTGTGCGGGGGGTACAGGGCGGTATCTCTCTTTAACGGGAGGATGATCACCCGTGGGGATTTGATGTTTAACCCCTTTCACCTGCCCAAAATCTAGGGGGTGTTTGCTGAAGACCCGCTCGTACTCCTGTACCACCCGGTAAACCCCATTCTTTTGGTGTGAGGGGGTGGAGTCGGTGCCCACATGTAAGTTTTGGCACCAGTCTTCCAGCTGCCCCTTGGAGCCCTTGTCTTCCGCCTGGTCGGACGGGATCAAGGGTTCCACTGCTTTGATGGTGTTGTTGCTGACAGTGTACAGTTTTGCTACAGTGGCGTACCGGGGCAATTTGGCTTCCTCCTCCCCACAATTCAGGACACGGATGGGCACTCTCCCCTTGCGGACGTCTGCTACCCCTCTGGCTATCAGGACTCCAGGCCTACTGTCTGAATACACCGGTTCTACCAAGGCATGGTAATCCTGACCCTTGAGGCCTATTGCTGCCCGACACCATATCAACATTTCACTTCTTGGGGGTATTGCAATGGGTAGGGGGTCACTTACCCTCACACTGCCAATTTCTCCTCCGGCCAGCTCCACCTGCTGCCTCCTCATCAGGGCTCTGATCTCCCTCTGTAGGGCACGCTGCTGCCCGGAGCTGGCAGTTTCAGACGCCTGCTGCAACAAAATTATCACTTCGGCAATACAATTTTCTATCACATTTGTACCAATGGTTACCAGCGGGTCAGATTCTTTGCGATCAATATCTACAATTATCATCCCCTGACATGGCAATTCCACCCGCCCCACTTTAATGGTTACTTCTTTATACCCAATTTGAGGTAAGGGCTGACCATTACTGGCCACAATTGTTAAATCATCATCTGGGCCATGGTCAATGTCTGAATCAGCCCAATATCTTTTGTACAGTTTATAGGGGATGGTCGTTACCTGGGACCCAGTATCCAGGAGGGCATTCAAAGGGATCCCATCCAGCACAATAGGAAGGACCGGTCGTCCTCCCACATACTTGCTGCGGCTGGGGGTTGAGCCGGGCTTCCTTACACCTGGGGGTCGGCTCCTGGCCCCAGGCTCGGCCCATTTAAAGGACAGTATCGTGCAATGTGGCCCGCCTGGCTGCAGCGGCGGCAGATCGGTTGTCCCGTTGAATCATACCGGTCTGTGTCTCTGCCTCGGGTCGGCGGAACCCTCCTCTGTCGCATCCATGGGACGTCATCTGGGCTGGAGGCCAACTCGATTTTTGCAGGCGATGGGGTCACTTGTAGGGACTGCACGATCTTGGCAAGGGCAGCTACAGTCTTGGTCAGCTCCTGGAACTGCTGCCTGAGCTCTGCAGTGGGATCCTTATCCAGGGACTGCGCCTCAGCCCCTGCAGTGGCTCGTGTTGCAGGCACCACCCCGGGGTACGTGATAGCAAGAGGCCGGAGGGGCACTGGGTCATTCGGTGTAGATTCTCTCAGTACCCGGATGGCCTGGTCCTTAAACTTTGCAAAGTCCAGAGCAGGGTTCTGCAGGACCATGATACGCAGCTGGGTCCTGTGGGCATCTGACAGGAGCCCCTCTATGAACTGCTCAGTTAGGAGTTTGTGTTCTTCACGTACACTCTCTGGGTCCACTTGTTTAACCGCTTTCAGGGCCTCCTGCAGGTTTAAGGCATAGTCCCTTATGCTGTCTGTGGGCCGCTGCTTGCACCCAAAGAATCTCATCTTTATCTCTGCTGCGGTGCGGGTGTCAAAAGTACTCTTTAGCTTGGCCAGTATCTGGGTTACTGTCCCTTTATCTGTATCAGGCCAGGACTTCACTTCACGCTGGGCTGCGCCGGCTAGCTGTCCCATTAATATGCCCACCTTCTGGCTCTCAGTCAGCGGATACACCCGGAATAAGCTGTGCAGGCTTTCTCTGAAGTCGCTCAAGGTATGGGACTCCCCGGAATACTGCGGCAGCCATTCTGCGCCCGGTATGTACGGCATGGTGATCGGCATTACCGGCGCTACAGCGGGGGATGGGGCGACGGCGACAGGGATCGCTTCGGCGGGCGCTGCGGCGTCTCGGGCTATGGCAGCCACCTGCCCTCCCTCTGCGTCGGACATCTTCCTCCCCCTTAGTGAACCTTACCAGGCTCCGTTCACTTTTCAAATTTCCTTCCGGGTCGCGCGGGGTTAACAGCGCTCTGCTCTGATGGCGCGCTCCCTTCGCGCTCTTTGTCAGGCACGCCCCCCTTCTTCCTGCGCTCAGTGAGGATAATGGCGGCGGCAGTTTTCAAACAGTGAAACACGCAGTAATACAGTCTTTAAAGCGCAATTATTCAGGCGCACAGTACCCGGTGGAACCGGGCACGAAATCCTGTTCGTGACGCCAGAAGTTGACTCGCCCACCCCAGGGCTAGGGGACACCCGGTGCCGGGCCGGACTAGTCCGGTGGTAGTCAGTGGTGGCTGGGCCCGGCTCCGTGGCCCTGGTGGGTGTCAGTTGAATATGTGGCTGATGAGTTGAAGTTAATGTTCGTGACGCCACCTGTGGTATGCGGCTATTAAGCCGCCGCTGCTATGGGAGAACTCCGGGGTGATGTTATGGCAGCTATGATGTTACTGCTCCCCACAGGTGGAGCGATGCCCCGGGATACAGTTGGTGCCCGTGAAAGTCTATGGTGTTGTGTGGCTAACACGGTGCAGGGCCGACAGGTGAGGAAAGAACCAGGCACAAACAACAGTCTCTTTACCTTCTCCTCTTTTACTCTGGGAACAGTCCAGTCCTGGGAGACCGTTACAGGTGGTGATGGGGATCCGGTCGGCCTGGAAGTACTTGGGATGATCTTTCTGGCCAGCTGAGTATGAGGCCTACTCCTGTACTTTGCTTTGTGATGATAGGACCCTGCTTCTCTGAATCCAGCAATGGCCCTCTTTGCTGCTGGGACCGATGGCACGTCCCTTCTTTCTGTAGGTGGCTGCGCAGACCCTCTCTCTGGTGCTTCTCCGCTGGAGTCCACACCGGGCCCTGATGCTGCAGCTGTACCTTGGATGTTTCTGGGCCAGGGGCTTGCAGCTCTCCTGCCCTTCGGACTCGGCTACCAGGGGCGGATTTTATACCCTGGCAACCACAGACTCCGATGTCTGAGTCTCTCTGCTGCCTCTCAGCTATTCCTGCTTCTCTGGGCCAAGCTGCTCCAGCTCTAGGCCCCAGATTCACAGGACAGCTCACTCTGCGTCTGTTCACTTCCACTACTCCCTACAGACTGGCTGCACTTCCTCCCTCTGGTCAGGTAGAGGAAGGCTCCCTGGAATTCCAGGTTCAGAGCTCCCCCTGCTGGCCGGAGGGAGAACTGTGTTGGGTGTTAAACCTGCTGGCCAATGGATCTCCCAATTACCTCCAGGCTCAGCATTAACCCTTTGGGAGGGCAATGCTGCTGTGGCGACCAGGTCCTAGGGCGCCACATATATATATACAGTTACTACATATAAGTTACACCCACGATGGGTGACTTCAGTTTTTGCCATTCTCACCAGCTATTTTAAGTTCTTGTTATTACTGGTCAGTGTTCACAATGGCTTCCTTTTCATTCCAAGGAACAGCTGTGGAAAGTCACAACAGGAATCACTTTCTTATAAAAACAAGTTTTTCCAGCAGTCAGGCATTGCGCTAACAAGTGTAATTGTAGGGCACACTACCTTGCAAACACCGCACTTCTGGATTTACTTGTAAGGTTTGTTTTGAGATGGGAAATCATTTTCTAGAGTCGGGTGGAGTTGTGACTTTCTCATATGTTTATCCAGGTGCAAATATATTTTTTTCGAAGAAAAACAAGTTATACTCAGTTTACTATTTTTACTTCAGAGATCCTGGAATATGCTCATAAAGATGAAGAAAAAGCTTGTAAAGTAGGCTCAAACATCCTGTCAAAATCCATGAAGTAGACATTTTTCTGCCTGAAGTTATTAGCAAATCATTAGACATAGAAGTAGTTGGAAGAGATGGGAAGAATGGTCCCATGGGCTCTGCACTAGACGCAAATGAATGGAAAAATTGACAATAATTGTCCGCATATCTAACATATAAAGCTGAATGTGTGTGTGTGTGTGTGCGTGTGTGTGTGTATGTCCGGGATTGGCATCTGCACCGTCGCAGCCACAAAATTTTGCACACTCACACTTCTGGACCCCGAGAGCGTCATAGGCTATGTTTTGAGGGGAAATATTAACCCCCCTGCTTTACTGTTATTCGCCAAAAAACCTGCCTCCATTAAAGCGAATGGAGCTGGGACCCACAGTGCAGCCAGAACTTCAGAAGAATGCGCAGCCACGCCCTTATATGGAATGTTGGCGTGTCACAATGCAGCCAGGGAAAGAGACAGACACAGACAGGGAAAGAGGCAGACAGGGAAAGAAACAGACATAGACAGGGTAAGAGACAGACACAAAGAGACAGACATAGACAGACTGACAGGGAAAGAGACAGACAGGGAAAGAGAGAGAAAGAGAGACAGGTTAAGAGACAGACACAGACAGGTAAAGAGACAGACACAGACAAAGAGACAGACAGACACAGGGAAACAGACAGACAGGGAAAGAGACAGACAGGGTAAGAGACAGACAAAGACAGGTAAAGAGACAGATAAAGACAGGTAAAGAGACAGACTCAGGGAAAGAGAAAGAGGGAAAGTGACAGATAGGGAAAGAGAGGGAAAGAGACAGACTGGGAAAGTGACAGAGATAGATAGACAGAGAGGGAAAGAGACAGACATAGACAAGTAAAGAGACAGACAAAGAGACAGACAGGGAACCAGACAGACAGGGAAAGAGAGGGAAAGAGACAGACAGGGAAAGAGAGGGAAAGAGACAGATAGGGAAAGAGAGGGAAAGAGACAGACAAGGAAAGTGACAGAGATAGACAGACAGGGAAAGAGACAGACAGACAAAGAGATAGAGCAAGACAGAGAGATATATACAGAGGGGGAGACAGACAGAGAATGGGAGAGAAACAGAGAGACAGTTACTATCCCGGGCGTTAATATATTCTATTTATACATTCTATCCCGGGAATGTTAATACATTCTATTTTGTTAATAGCAGTTATTAACCCGGGCGAAGCTGGGTAGTACAGATAGTATACTATATAGTGATAGTTGAATAGTGAAATGTTCGAGTTCGGATTATTCACCTTGAATATTTCATACTATTGGAGTATTTGTAAAAAATAATTAATCTAATGCAAGTCAAAGGGAAACTTGAATAATTTCTCAGCAGAGCCTCCCAGGATGTCTGGTGGGCTGTAAAATGCTGAAATAAATGGAAAAGTGCTGAAATTGAATGGTAACAGTATGGGGAAGATGCCTGGATACATCTCTGAATCTCCGAACTGCTTCTTGGAACAATATTGTCAGAGTATTATGCCCCCATGACATGTTGTTCCTGTCTGATTGTGATAGCCAGCGCATGTAAAGTAGACAGCTATAAGCTGCAGCCCCAAACTATGAGCTTTATCTTGGCTGGTTACCAAAAATAGAGGTTACCCCTTGACGTTGTTTTTACATTACTTAAATAATAAAAATCATGCGGGCTCCTGCCCATTCTTGATAACCACCACAAATAAAGCAGACAGCTAGGGACTGGGAAGGTCCATGGTTATTGGGCCCTCCCCAGCCTAAAAATAGCAGCTTGTAGCTTCCTCACAATTGGTGCATCCATTAGATATCCTGCAATACGACAATCAGGCAGAGGGGTTCAATTGAGCTTACTGAAAGTAGCGGAGCTCTGGTGACCTGACTTTTTCCAGATTGCCAGACTATTGTGCCACTGTGTCCCCCAATCCAGCAGTCCGAAAATCCGGCAGTGGGTTAACCAGTGGTCACACTTAGTATCGTGGGTCCCCCATTGCCATCAGTGTGTCCCAGGAGCTGCAGTAATTGTTTGCGATTTCCATTACTGCAGCTTCTAAATGTAGTAGAGTCGGGATCATCGTGGGACGTTGTGTAGATTAAATCGGACATGCGGGGGTGATTTAGGGGTTATAAAATTGGTGAAAGAGAGTTTGTTTTTTAATTATTATTTACAATAAAGGGTTTTTTGTGTTTGTGTTTTATTTTTACTTACAGGGTTGGTAATGGGGTGGGGGGGGTCTCAAAAGGTCATTGCTTAAGAAGCTGGCTGTTCACAGAGTGCTGTATCCAAGCATATTAATGGAAAGTTGAGTGGAAGGAAAAAGTGTGGTAGAAAATAGTGAACAAGCAACCGGAATAACTGTAGCCTTGATAGGATTGGTAAGAAAAGGCCATTTTAACATTTAGGGGAGATTCACGAGGAGTGGACTGCTGCTGGAGTCAGTGCTTCAAGAGCCACCACACACAGACATATCCAGGACATGGGCTACAACTGTCGCATTCCTTGTATCAAGCCACTCATGACAAATAGACAATACCAGAAGCGTCTAACCTGGGCCAAGGAGAAAAAGATCTGGACTGCTGCTCAGTGGTCCAAGGTGTTGTTTTCAGGTGAAAGTACATTTTTCATTTCATTTGGAAATCGCGGTCCCAGAGTCTGGAGGAAGAGTGGAGAGGCCACAATCCAAGCTTCTGAGGTCTAGTGTGAAGTTTCCACAATCAGTGATGGTTTGGGGAGTCATGTCATCTGCTGCTGTAGGTCCACTGTGTTTTATCAAGACCAAAGTCAGTGCAGCCGTCTACCAGGACATTTTAGAGCACTTGATGCTTCCCTCTGCCGACAAGCTTTTTGGAGATGGAAATTTCATTTTCCAGCAGGACTTGGCACCTGTCCATGTGGCGCCCCTGAGGCTTCCGTCGCCACAGGTCATTGCACCCCATCCAGCGGTGTGATGCCCCATTCTGAGAGAGGAAGAGGGTGAACGCCGGTCCCCTGGTAAATCCACACTACACCCATTGCTAGGAACACACTGGGACCAGGGAAAGTGGCAGACAGCCCTCCCATGCTGCATGCTGGGAGGGGTCGTAAGACCCATCCCTGCTCCTATAGGGTAGAACAGAGCAACTGGGGAGGTGGGAGGAGCTATCTGAGAGCAGACACAGAGAGGAAGGTCAAGTTTAGTGAGTCTACCTCAGGGAGTGAGAGAGAGAGGAGCCAACATGTAGTTGGAGAAGAAGAACGAGAGAAAGGAGGGAGGAGGAGGCCTGCTGGAGGCAGGCAAGGAAGAGAAAGGAAAGAAAGAAAGGCCCCAAGTCAGTCAGGGGCTAGAAAGAAGAAAGGAGACGCTTCCTGGTGAAGATCCTGGGACCCAGAGGTCCAGGTGACACCTCGTAGAAGGCAGAAGGAGTCGCAGGGCCACGGGTAGTCTGTATAGCTGTCGGGGCAGTTTAGAGCTACGGTGGCCTGTTCCACAAGAACATCGGTGGAGTGATCAAGCTGCGACAGGGGACGGTCCCTAGAGACTGGAAGAGTGCAAAGACTATCTCCAAACAGTAAAAACCGAGGCCCAGGGAACGTTGTAGACTCCCCGGGCCAGAACCCATAGCAGAACTTCCAGAAAAGGGGTAATCAGCCGACAGGTGACCCCCCAGCCTGGAGGCTGTAGTGGAGGCCAAGCCAGGTTTATCCTATCAAAGGCAAGGCTAAGGAAGACAGCTGAAGGAAGAGACACTAAGAGAAGGGTACCGGCTTTCACTCTCAGAATCAACCAGAAACGGCGGAGGTCCCTGACAGTGGTCCCAGCAGTCCAAGGGTCCCTACAGTACTGTGACAAGAAGTGTGAGTAAAGAACTTGAACTGCACCCTTGAAGTTGCCTCTGTTATTTCATCTGCATAGACACTCACAAGCACCAACAGTGCCCCGGGCATTGCTCCACCTGTGGGGAGCAGTACCACCATTGCTGCTATAACATCCCCCGGAGGCCTCATACAGCAGCGGCGGCCTATTAGCCGCATACCACAGGTGGCGTCACGAACACAAACTTTAATTCAAGCCACATAGTCCACTGACACCCACCAGGGCCACGGAGCCGGGCCCAGCCACCACTGACTACCACCGGACTAGTCCGGCCCGGCACAGGGTGTCCCACAGCCCTGGGGTGGGCGAGTCAAATTTGGCGCTGTGAACAGGATTTCGTGCCCGGTTGCACCGGGTACTGTGCGCCTGAAGAATCGTGAAGAAGCCTATGTTAAACTGTGAAAAACTGCCGCCATTGAAGCCACTGAGCGCGGGAAGAAGGGGGGCGTGAAAGAAGAAAGGGCGCGAAGAGAAGCCCCGCCCCCTTGTCCAAGAAAAGAGCGCGAAGCAGTGCCCGCCATAGAAGGTGGGGGAAGAAGTGGCGACTAAGATAAGCTGGCCGGCTGGCAGAGAGAGTCTAAATGCCAGACCAGCAGATAAAGAAAATGTACCTTATCGCAATCGGAGTGATGCCGGTCGTGATGGGCTGAGCGCCAGTCTGGCGCCAGATACTAGTGCAGCCTCCGGCCCCGCCTCCGAGAAGGGAAAGGGTGCAGCCGAGTGGCGTGGTCGAGCACCCGAGCAGTGTTCCAGTCAGCATTCCCCAGGCCGGTAGCATGGCGGAGGAGCCGCAGCAAGGTGCACCAGGGACTGGAAGAATGGATCCTGAGCTGGACCTGCTCCGGGAGGAGATGCGAGTCCTGGCCCGGAGGCTGAGCAGCGTGGAAGTGGAAGCGGACCGGCAGGGAGAAACACCGCTGGTACCGGAGGGCCTGGGTCAGTGGATGGATGCCGCGGAGCAGCAGCAGGGTGAGCAACATGAACCCCCGACCAGTCCGGACCCATGGCCCCGCCACACGCCACCGACTAGCCCCTTCACTGACCCCCTGGCCTTCCCCGCCTGCCCCGCTGACGCCCGGTGGGGCACCGGAGGTCTGCCTGAGACCCCCACAGACGGAGCTTGGGGAGGGGTGGACCCCGAACAGCTAGCGGGCCCCCTGCCGAGTCCCCCTGTGAGCCTCCTGGGAATGGCATCCCCGGGAGTGAACTGGGACGCAGTGCCCATTGAAAGCAGGGGACTGCAGCGGCCGCTGCGCCCCAAGGAGACCCCCCTGGCAAACGAGCTAACGTGCCGGAGGCTGGTGGCAGAGTACCAGAGGGAGCGGGAGGTCCGGGAGGAGAAGCGGAAGGCCAAAGAAGCCGCTAACCTGGCCTCCAAAGAACAGGTCAGGAAGGCCCTGAAGGGATCCGAGGGCCCAGTGAGACGGGGCACAGTGGTTGACTTCCGACAAGCTGGCGGCTGGGGCTTCATCAGGGAGCCCGGTCTGGGCAAGGACGTGTTTGTGGCCCGACGAGACATCGAGGAGCACCTGCCCAGAGGCCACCCAGGGAGAGATGCGAAGCTGGGTGATGTGGTGGAGTACACACGGCTGATGGGGAGCCGTGGGTGGTATGCGCTGCATGTGCGAATCCTGAGGGAGGAAGCGGCCCCAGAGGAACCAGAGTGGCGCCGCACGATGCAGGCATGCAGCCTCTCCCCTAGCAGCAGCACTACCTCAAGGCAGACACAGGCCACAGAACGGAGCAGAGGACCTGCGACAGCCACGCAAGAAACCCAGACCCGAATCTCCATGGCTTGTGTGATGCAGGGAGCACGGCCAAAACAAGATCCTAAAGACCACAGTAACAGCCCTCTGCAAACGAGCAGCCCTCTGCAGCAACGCCGTATTGTGCCGGCAAGCAGCCCCACTCCAATCCAGGCTGCAGAACAGCGCAGAAGGTCAGGGACCAGTGCCCAGGGGACCCAGACGATGATCTCGTCGGCATACCTGCTGCCTGGAGCAATGCCGGAGTGGGACCCCCGCATCTACCCTCGCGAGTAAGGAAGAAGAGATGCTGAACTGTATATAGCCCCTGTCTGCCCCTCATTCTTTTTGAAGATGTCCCTTGTGTTCTGCCCTAATGTTCTTTTTGAAGATGACACCCTTTCCTGCTGTACTGCCCCTCATGCTTTTCGAAGATGTCACCCCCATGTATATGTGTTACCGGGCCACTGAACTGGAATGTGGTCCCCGGTGAATGTGATGTCTCATGTGCTCTGTGTAACCAGGCCACTGGACTTAGTGGCTGGTTGAGTATTTGTCCCATTGTTGTTTGAAAAGAAACGAACTGCCAGGCTACTGGACTTGTTGTAGCCAGAAATGTATATAGTTGCACCTGTTGTGCCCCCTACCAGAATTATGGGGGAAGTGCCCGAACTGTGCAATGAACTGAAAGTGCACACTTAGATGTTTCTTTATAAGAAGTTTGCAACGTTCAAGAATTTGTGCCTCCCATAAAGGGAAGAAATGTTTTATTGTTTTATATTGTTCATAACAAAAATGTTTTGCAGTTCTTCCACATGTTTTTGTTGTTTTTCAGCCCGAGGACGTGCTGGGATTTGCTGTGGGGGAGTGTGGCGCCCCTGAGGCTTCCGTCGCCACAGGTCATTGCACCCCATCCAGCGGTGTGATGCCCCATTCTGAGAGAGGAAGAGGGTGAACTCCGGTCCCCTGGTAAATCCACACTACACCCATTGCTAGGAACACACTGGGACCAGGGAAAGTGGCAGACAGCCCTCCCATGCTGCATGCTGGGAGCGGTCGTAAGACCCATCCCTGCTCCTATAGGGTAGAACAGAGCAACTGGGGAGGTGGGAGGAGCCATCTGAGAGCAGACACAGAGAGGAAGGTCAAGTTTAGTGAGTCTACCTCAGGGAGTGAGAGAGAGAGGAGCCAACATGTAGTTGGAGAAGAAGAACGAGAGAAAGGAGGGAGGAGGAGGCCTGCTGGAGGCAGGCAAGGAAGAGAAAGGAAAGAAAGAAAGGCCCCAAGTCAGTCAGGTGCTAGAAAGAAGAAAGGAGACGCTTCCTGGTGAAGATCCTGGGACCCAGAGGTCCAGGTGACACCTCGTAGAAGGCAGAAGGAGTCGCAGGGCCACGGGTAGTCTGTATAGCTGTCGGGGCAGTTTAGAGCTACGGTGGCCTGTTCCACAAGAACATCGGTGGAGTGATCAAGCTGCGACAGGGGACGGTCCCTAGAGACTGGAGGAGTGCAAAGACTATCTCCAAACAGTAAAAACCGAGGCCCAGGGAACGTTGTAGACTCCCCGGGCCAGAACCCATAGCAGAACTTCCAGAAAAGGGGTAATCAGCCGACAGGTGACCCCCCAGCCTGGAGGCTGTAGTGGAGGCCCAGCCAGATTTATCCTATCAAAGGCAAGGCTAAGGAAGACAGCTGAAGGAAGAGACACTAAGAGAAGGGTACCGGCTTTCACTCTCAGAATCAACCAGAAATGGCGGAGGTCCCTGACAGTGGTCCCAGCAGTCCAAGGGTCCCTACAGTACTGTGACAAGAAGTGTGAGTAAAGAACTTGAACTGCACCCTTGAAGTTGCCTCTGTTATTTCATCTGCATAGACACTCACAAGCACCAACAGTGCCCCGGGCATTGCTCCACCTGTGGGGAGCAGTACCACCATTGCTACTATAACATGCCCCGGAGGCCTCATACAGCAGCGGCGGCCTATTAGCCGCATACCACAGGTGGCGTCACGAACACAAACTTTAATTCAAGCCACATAGTCCACTGACACCAACCAGGGCCACGGAGCCGGGCCCAGCCACCACTGACTACCACCGGACTAGTCCGGCCCGGCACCGGGTGTCCCACAGTCCTGGGGTGGGCGAGTCATCCACACTGCCAAAAGTACCAATACCTGCTTTAATAACCACAGTATCACTGAGCTTCATTGGCCAGCAAACTCACCTGACCTAATCCCAATCAAGAATTGTCTAGAGGAAGATGAAAGACACCAGACGCAACAATGCAGACGAGCTGAAAGCTACTTTCAAAGCAACCTGGGCTTCCATAACCCCTCAGCAGTGCCACAGGCTGATTGCCTCCATGCCACGCCACATTGAAGCATGCAAAAAAAGCCCCGACCAAGTATTGAGACATTTACTGTACAGACTTTTCAGTAGGCGCCAACATTTGAGTGTAAAATCATTTTTCAGTTGGTCTTTTATAATATTCTAATTTTCTGAGATAATGACTTTTGGGTTTTCATTGGCTGTAAGCCATAATCATAAACATTAACAGAAACAAACAATAACATTACACTGTGTGTAATGACCTTATATAATTTATGCGTTTCCCTTTTTGTATTGTATTACTGAAATAAATTAACTTTTGGACGATATTCTGATTTATTGAGATGCACTTGTACATGTCATTTATATTATTTAGACTACTGACAGAGAATAACTTCAATCTTACATAAAGGGCTATTCAAATGTTCCTATTTCTGCATAGGAAGGTGAGAGGTGATACCAACGTGGTGTCCGTCAGCCGCTTGCCATTATCTTGATCGGTAAGCAGGTATTGTGTCTACTCAAATTAATAGAGCAGGTGCTGGCATGCTAAAGTAAGAGGCATAATATATCATGGTCTTAAAGTAGTGTCCTGGATAGAGATAATGAAATCTTGAAAAATTCAAGTTTACCTGCTTTGACAATTTTTTTCACCCAAAACATTGATCCACAGCGAATTGATTTGTCTGAAATCGCAGTACTGCAAAGCCTCCAAGTGCCCTGAAAAGATGTGAAACAGTCTGGAGTTCTGCTAGGACCTCTTTTTGTGCCCTTTACTGTGAACACAACCATCCTTATTATGTTAAAGTGACCTTAACATTTCTGTCTATAAGTTATTTGATGGAAAACAGTGGCTGTATGTAGCAATACCATTCATCTACACACACTGTTGCTGCCTATGAGTTCACGACGATGACTAAACTTTCTTGTATGGGGCCAAATAAGAAATCACCTTCTTTACTCTTAACTATATGATATAATTCATTTTATATTTTGACAATTTTATCGTCTGGATTTTTAAGGATGTGATGATACTAAATATGTTTGTTTTTTCATCTTGTTATTTTTAGCCAGGAGAAGGGAAGGTAATAGGAAGTTTTATTTTTTTTTCTTATATATATTTTTTATATAATTTTTTAGTCCCCATAGAAAACTTGAACCTATTTTCATATGATCACTTATACTATATACTGTGATACTGCGGTAATGCAGTACATAGGACAAATCACATCTCCCATGAAGCTCAGCCTGTGGCACAGAAGTCAAAGTAGCAGGGACAGATGCCTTCAAATATAAAAGTTTAATGCTTTTAAATAAAGGTGTAGTAATCCTTAACCTGTCAGACAGCACAATACTTTATTAAGGTATTAACATATCCATGTATCAGATTCTCTGACAAGTTATGGATTGCTGCATGTGTACAAAATAAGATCACTATCAGTACATGAATCAGCACCAGGACCATTATCAATACATGTAGGCATCACCAAGCTTACCACAGTGATCAATTGCAATGTCAGGTCGGTCCCCGCCATTTACACTTGAATCACATAAACCTACAAGTCCCATTATGTCCTTAACAATAGTAAGGAGCAGCTGTCAGATGTTGTTATCAGCCATAATTAGATTATGGACTGCAGAGGAACCACAGTACTGAGTTGATGCAGTCAGCATGTAGACCAAGTGCTGGGTTTGTCTCCCCGTGATACAGTGGACAGTGGACGAAGAACAAAACCAAACCATGCCAGAGAACTTTTACTTTACTGAGGGTGTAGCGGAAAGTTCTACGAGTCCCAAACAATAACACAAGTGAAATTTAACACACACTCAGAAGTGCAAAAGCGACACGGACCTGAGGTGTCCCAGGAGATGACTTCACAATTTTCCTAACTTGACCCTCTGCCTAGAGCAGCAGCCAAGGAGCTGTGTAAATGGATGAGCGCACTAGCTGGCCCTTTAAGGATGCAGCATAAAGGTTCCCAGAGACGAGGTGGACAAAGTCTCTTTCACTGTGAGCACTTTGCTCGTTGAAACAAAGTTCTATCCTCTTAGGGTACCTTCACACTTAGCGATGCAGCAGCGATCCGACCAGTGATCTGACCTGGTCAGGATCGCTGCTGCATCGCTACATGGTCGCTGGTGAGCTGTCAAACAGGCAGATCTCACCAGCGACCAGTGAACAGCCCCCAGCCAGCAGCGACGTGCAAGCGACGCTGCGCTTGCACGGAGCCGCCGTCTGGAAACTGCGGAGACTGGTAACTAAGGTAAACATCGGGTATGGTTACCCGATGTTTACATTAGTTACCAGTGTGAGCAGGGAGCAGGGAGCCGCGCACACTGAGCGCTGGCTCCTTGCTCTCCTAGCTACAGTACACATCGGGTTAATTAACCCGATGTGTAATGCAGCTACATGTGCAGAGAGCAGGGAGCCGCGCACACTGCTTAGCGCTGGCTCCTTGCTCTCCTAGCTGCTGTACACATCGGGTTAATTAACCCGATGTGTACAGCAGCTACATGTGCAGAGAGCCGGAGCCGGCAGCACAGGCAGCGTGAGAGCTGCAGAGGCTGGTAACTAAGGTAAATATCGGGTAACCACCTTGGTTACCCGATGTTTATCTTGGATACAGCTTACCTCAGCTGTCAGACGCCGGCTCCTGCTCCCTGCTCGCTTCATTTGTCGCTCTCTTGCTGTCACACACAGCGATCTGTGTGTCACAGGAGGAGAGCGGCTTTGAAGAAAACGAACCAGGGCTGTGTGTAACGAGCAGCGATCTCGCAGCAGGGGCCAGATCGCTGCTCAGTGTCACACACAGCGAGATCGCTAATGAGGTCACTGCTGCGTCACAAAAAGCGTGACTCAGCAGCGATCTCGGCAGTGAGCTCGCTGTGTGTGAAGCACCCCTTAGACTTTAGACCAATACTAAATACTCTTGGTGCCAAACTCTAGGTTTGTGTACACAGACCCACCAAAATTGATCTTTAGGTGGATGAATGAGGAAGCAGTCATGTGTCTAGCACTCGGAGTGTGGATTATAAATTAGGCCTTCTTCATGGGTCACTCAAGGAATCTTCTAGGGAATACAACTCTGTAGCACTCTTCTTAGGCAAATGTCTCTGGAACTGGAGCAGGCCTCTACAATGCTTTGGACAGTTAAGGAACTTCAGGATAAAGAGTTCTTGAGATTTGGATAGAGCTCACTCTAAACGTCCTCACGATTTCAATTGTCCCTGCACCACCAGATCTACCAAAAAGTCTTTATGCTATTGCCAACAGAGACCACTGATGGAGAGAAACTGACACTGCTGGGGTAATCTGCATCATCTCAGAAGTGTCACAAATAAACATTTACACTTAGGTAACTTATAAATTAGGGTACTTTCACACTTGCGTTGTTTTCCTTCCGTTATAATCCGCCCTTTTGGAAAACAGCTGTTTCCCATAGATTTGTATGGTTGACGGATTGTACCAAAAGGACCTGCGTTTCTTCCGCTGGGCGACGCTCCGTTGCTTCCGCCCAGTGGGAGGAACGCAGCATGTAAAGTTGTTTTGAGCAGCGGAATCCTCTGGATTTCACTGCGCATGCTCTTTTTTTTTTTTTTTTTTAAATCACAAACTTTATTTTGGCTCGCGGTGACCGAACGTTCAGCTGAGCGCCCGCCCGCCAGCATGTCCGGGCGCCGGCAAGTGACAGCACTCAGCTGAGCGCCCGCCCGCCGGCATGCCCAGGCTCCGGCAAGTGACAGCGCTCAGATGAGCACCCGCCCGCCGGCATGCCCGGGCGCCGGCAAGTGACAGCGCTCAGCTGATCATCCGGCGGTCGGCTGCAGGGAGCGATCAGCTGATCACCCGGCGGCCGGCTGCAGGGAGCGATCAGCTGATCACCCGGCGGCCGGCTGCAGGGAGCGATCAGCTGATCACCCGGCGGCCGGCTGCAGGGAGCGATCAGCTGATCACCCGGCGGCCGGCTACTGGGAGCGATCAGCTGATCGTTCACAATAGTCTGCCGCCGGTAAAACTGTAAAAAAAAAGTCAAAACGGATTCCGTTGTTTTGCAGCATCCGTTGCATCCGTTGTGCCACTATATGCAACACATCCGTTGCATCCGTCACACAATGCAATGCAACGGATACCGTTCAACGCAAGTGTGAAACTAGCCTTATGTTTTCTCTGCCACTAATAGTTTACATCCCTTTCTTCTCAATTTGGACCAGACTGCATAATGACTTTTCAAATCCACAGTTACTTTCAGCAGACTTCATTTTTCTCTGCCCTTTTGCTGTACATCCCACCAAGGTGCCCTAGTTATAATATTTTTTTAGAATGTCCCCTGTATAAAAATGTCTGCCAATGCTGGGCCACTAAATAAATAATTGCCCCTCACTGTGTTTCCTGCAAAAAATATGTCCTCCACACTGACCATCTTAAGGTTCATTGCCTCCATAATATCCTCTCCTATAAAATATTGCCTCCCCAGTCTTTATGAATGAAAACCACAAAACTAATCCCATTTATTTATAGTTTATCAAAGTAGATAAAATGCTAATTTTAGTACAAAAGTGGACACGGTATGGCAGCTGCTGTTCATAGGGGAAGGCTGTGTCAGATATAGCAGTTCATAATGGGATTATACATAACACTTTCCACTCCTTACACTTGCACATGGACTACAACTGCCACACCATGTCCACTGTCCACTTAGGTACTAATATTACCCCATTGTCTGCTCTGATAATGTATGACTACTACAATGTCCCTTCTTATGAACTGTAATGGCCTCACTGTCCTCTCTTAAGAACTATGACTGTCACACTGTACTCGCTTATGAACTATAACTGTAATACTGCCCTCCCTTATGAACTATTGCTGCAGCCACAATACTGTGCACCCTTATGAACTATAACTACAATTCTATCCTCCCTTATGAACTATAACCTCCACCATGTCCTCCATTATAAACCATATCCACCACACTGTCTTCCCTTATGAACTATAAGTGCCACACTGTCCTCCTTTATGAAATATAACTATCACACTGTCCTATCTTATGAAGTATGTGTTATGTGCATTATAGTGTACATGTGGAAAATAAAGTAAACTAAGGTCTAACTTAATACTACTGCACCTGACTTCCCTGGTTCTTGTACAGACTAGAGGTGCCAGGTGCGCAATCCTTAAAGGCCCCTGCGTAGACTGAAATTGGATGTCTAAAATGACCACACAGACTTTTGGTTTCTAAGCGGTCATTGAGGGTATCACATATGTCCTTAAGAATCCAGGGGAAGGTACAGAGTATAAAATTAGGTTTACCAAAAGTAACAGTTTGCCAGAAAAACTCTGCACGTAGCAGACAGGCTGCAATTTTAAACAGGGTTCACTTAGGAAATATCATCATTGGGAAATGGAAGCCCGTTGAGGCTTTAAATAATTACACCTGCCGGGAGAAAGTGTAGACTGAATTACAGCATTGGAAACACTTTTGGCAGAAAGGCAAAGAACACAAAGTGTTCAGAACCAGGACAGCGAACAAACCTGACGGTGGCTCAGTGGTGAGTAAAATGGACCACAGCACAGGAGACTGCCAGATCAAATCTGAGGCATTACCGAGTATAATCTCCATACCATGCCCGCTTCACTCTGTCCCCTCTCCTTTATATACCCTCATGCTTCTCTATAACACCCAACCTCTCTATACTGCCCCTCATCAAACTGTACCCTCACACTGAATCCTGAATCCCCCCATGCTGCCATCACTCCATACTATTTCTCCACAATGTATTCTACCCATATTGTCCCCTCCCCATACCGTTCTCCCTCATTGTCTTTATACTGTCCCACCTCATGTTGTTCCTATTGACAGTTTCCCCATAAGCTCCCTTTCCATTATGTGAACTCACACTGTCCTCCCACACTACCTGTTCTCTAGAAAATGTCCCCACCTCAGACTGCCCCCTCTCCATACCGTTCACCCTTCTAACATTGCAACTCTCTTCCATTATATTGCAACCTTGATGCTTCCATGGACCACAAAAAAGTGACAACCGGGATCTACGGGACTGATTCCCCTGCTAGAGTAGTCGTCACTCGCCAGAAGCTCTTAGAGCAGAAGACAATCGGCCTAACCAGTCAGCTTGTTCTGTGGCTTATAACTACATTTCCTTATTCACCTAAACCTTGGCATACTTCTGACTCTTTTTATTACATTGTAGAAGTTGGGAATTTGTATTATAACTTCCAACCCTTGTAAAGCATGATAAGAGCAATTAAATCAGACAATGTTGGCATGAAGGGCTTCTTCTGCTTGCATTTATGTAATACTACATCCCTATTTTTACAGTTTATTCACTCCTTAAAGTTTCAAAAGAATATGACCTACTGTTTGATTCTGGATTTTATGTTACATTTATTTTCAGCACAATTTTGGTAATGTTTCCTTTTTCATTTACCGTACATATATCAGATCTGTATTAAAAAAAATATTGAATTCTTGCAACTGAGGCTACTTTTGACTTACATTAGTAGCAATAGACTGACTCAGACTCACTGGCCCCCATTCATCAGAGGGAATATGCCAGAATTCTGGAGTAAATAACTTTAAAAAAAGTTGCAAAATTTTAACACCATATGGTGATGCGAGTTTTAGCGTTTTCGTGCTTGTTTTGTTTTGTTTTGTCCAGCACCACCAAAGTGGTTGAGGCTGGGGTGGGATGAAGGTGTTACGCCATAACCAGGGCCAGATTAAGGTTGGTGGGGGCCCCTGGGCAGAAAATCTGGTGGGGGCCCAATAACATTAACATTTTTAGCCATAACATGTATCTTATCCTGTTCTGCCACATTCAGATTTATAGTACTACAATACAGATACAGTCCACTTATACACACAGTACAATACAGACACAGTCCAGGATCACTCACAGCAGTCACTTATACACACAAACTTAACCTATAAGGAGCCCCTTTAAAATCTCAAAAATTGATTCCCATCAAAGACATAATACCTACAATTAAGACACAGGAATCTAGATTGCTTGCAAAAAGTGAAACAATTATTTTTATTATTTAAGCAAAGTACATTTTCATTATAATTAGTGACATTTCACAAAAGGACCATAGTTTAGTGAAAAAATGGAGGGAAAATAGTATAGCCACACTATTAGTTCATATGGTGATGCACCCCGAGTAGGCAGAAACCCTTTTAATTCTACCAATTTGTTGAATGCCAGTTGAGACCAAACGACAAAATTGTCAGGGAAATATTATCTATAAGATTAAACCTATGTGCCCAGATCTCATCATGCATATGTGCCAACCGACCTGTTATGGTCTAGTGATAACACTATTTATATGTAGATATAAACACCCTCAATCCTGCAGTTAAATTGAGGGCTGCATATAAACACCCTAAGAAGCATATGCAAAAGGTGTATAATGGGTTAATTTATTATGGTCTATGATGACACTATTCATATGTGGATGTAAACACCCTCAATCCTAAAGTTAGATTGAGAGCTGCACATAGACACCCTAGAAAGCATATGCAACAGGTAAACAGTGGGTTAATTGGTGTATCGACCCAGTGTTTAACTTAATCCAGGTCACACGTGAGTATATTATCAGATACCAATGATATAAACTGAAGACAAGTTAAACCTGCAATACACCTGCAATATAGACGTTTTGATCTTTACCTGAAGTCATGTTTAGTAATAGTTAGAGGGTTTCCACGTGGTCGGGGTCCGTCACCAGTGACTCTGCCTCAACGCGCGTTTCACCGCTTCGGTTTCGTCAGGAGGCTTATGTGTTGAAAAGTGATGTCCCCTTTTATAGATCCCCCGATCAGGTGCAGGTGTGCGCGGACGGTCAGCTGTTGTGGACGCGCCCATCGACATGATGCAGATCCCGCGAGCCCGTCGCCTGTCGAGCGCGTCACATGCCGCATGACCGCTATAGTGCGGTCAGCGGTCATGTGACACGGAGCCAGCAAGGAAACCGGATGTATCATCCGGTCGCCATGCCAACTCACTCAGTCGGCTGACTTGCTCGCGGTGATATGCAGCGCATGCCGGAGGCGCGTCGGAACCGTCAACGCGCACACCCCGAGTCTGGTCGTCCAAGATCCTAATGATATTGTAACCTCACCAATAGTAAGTAACCTATTTTACAGATCGCATCAATACACATACCACAAATTAATAATCAACTATTCAAACATAACCATTACTGCTATAGGGTTTAGAGAGAGACACAGAAGATTAAGATAGAAATAGAGGGATCACATTACATTATCTATGTGAATCAGATGACAAACATAATATACTAGCTATTATTATAATCATTGTATATGAGCACATCTGATAACCACTTATATATATAGAAGATGCTGTAATCCCAGTTTTATATTCCTCTCCTGTTTTTTCTTTTCCTTCTCTCCTTCCTTGAGTTTGTAATACAGGTTATTACGTATCATCCAATGGGGGTCATCATTCAATAGATGGTGACTTATAATGGAACTATACCATATAGGGAGCTATAACGAAAACAAATAATAACAATTAAAAACATGTGTAAGATGAATAAAATAGAATAAAATTCGCGCTAATCTGGTAAATAGGACTTGAAGCTTAGGGACTCATTTAGTCCCTTAGGTGTCATTGTATCCAGGACTACTATCCACTTGGTTTCTTTTTTCAATAGTTCATTCTTGTAATTACCCCCTCTGGAGCCCAGGCTGACATGGTCAATGCCTTTTACCTTAAACCCTGTAGGGTTACTCTTGTGATGGAGAAAAAAGTGCCGTGGTATTGATTTTAACCCCACTGTGTCCTGGCAACCCGTAGCATTGACTATGTCCCTCACGTGTTCCAGGGTTCGCACTCGTAATTGCCTTGTGGTCATGCCTATGTATATTTTGTTACACGGACACCAAGCATAATATATGACCATATCCCTCCTACACGTAATATTGTGAGTGATAGAGTAGTTTTTGGAAGCAGAGCTATCGTCGAACGTCATGCTCCTCTGTATATATTTGCACGCAGTGCAGTTCCCACACTGAAAGCATCCCCATTTAGGTCCTTTTTGACCCAGTATATTATATGGCGGAGGGACGTAATGACTACGCGTAAGCATGTTGTCAGGGCCGGGCGGTCGGGCAGACCCAGGAGGTGGATCCACTGGGCCGAACTCTAAGATGGTGGTAGGGAGTCCGGTAGCTGAAGCACTGATGGGCAGCAGAACAGTCCGTGCAAGTGAAGGTAGCGGAGGAGTCCCTGGGACCACGGAGTCACAGATGGCAGTCCGGGTGACGTAGCTCAGGTTCGGAAGCCAAGATGATGTCAGGCGGGGTCCGGAACCTTTGGAGCAAGATGACGGGTCACCGCAGGGATCCGAGATGGTACGGACTGTCAGATGGCAGACGGACAGCGTGCGGGGCTCGGGATTCAGCAGGACTGGATGGCGTGGCGGGATCAGCTCTAGAAGAGAGATACGTAAGTATGGCAGGAAAACACAAGGAGACCTGACTCCTAGCTCAGAAAACACGAAGATCAGGCCCCGCCCCCTTGGACAAGAACCCCCTTTATACCCCGTACCTGTCTAACCTCATTTCCTGTTAATGGGCGCTGGCCCTTTAAGAAAGGGTCAGTGACCGCGCGCGCGCCCTAATGCGCATGCGCGCGGCCCGGGTGCCAGAAGCCAGGGAAGGAGGCTGAGAGGAGGACGCAGGGGAGCCGGCCAGGGCCTGGGAGGCCGTCGGGCGCCGGGATCGGCGGCCAGGGAGCCTAGGAAGGACGGGCACAAGAGGCTGGGACGCGGGGAGCGTGGCAGGTGAGCCGGGGAGCGGGACAGGAGACCCGGGAAGGGGAGCCGAGGACCCGGGGAGCGTGACAGTACCCCCCTCCCCACGCCCCCCTCCCCGCAACCGGGACATGAAGGCACGGATCAGAGGAGAGCCCACGTTCTCCCTGGGTTCCCAGGATCTATCCTCAGGACCATACCCCTCCCAGTCCACCAGGAAGAACTGCCGGCCACGAACAGTCTTCATGGCCACGATATCCCTTACCGCATAGATGTCGTCCTCAGCAATAGGAGGAGGAGCCGGACTGGCAGCAGCGGAGAAGGGACCAAGGAACACCGGCTTGAGTAGAGAGACGTGGAAGGAGTTGGGTATTTTCATCGTGGTCGGAAGCCTCAGTTTGTAGGAGACCTCATTGATCTTGCTGAGGATCTTAAACGGCCCGATGTAGCGAGGACCCAGCTTGTAGGAAGGTATCTTCAGTCGGATGTACTGGGAAGCAAGCCAGACCAGGTCACCAGGAGAGAAACACGGAGGGTCTAGACGCCTTTTGTCAGCGTGTTTCTTCATCCGCTGGGAAGCGCGCCCAAGGGACGCCTTGACAGAGTCCCAAATAGTAGCGAAGTCACGGGCTACAGTATCAGCAGCAGGGACATCCGAAGAAGGGGATATAGGCAACGGGACGGAAGGCTGCAGTCCGTAAACGACATGGAAGGGAGATTTGGAGGACGACTCACTGACGTGGTGGTTATGGGAGAATTCAGCCCAAGGCAGAAGCGTGGACCAGTCGTCGTGATGGGCGTTGACATAGTGACGTAAGAAGGAGGTCAAGATTTGATTGACCCTTTCCACTTGGCCATTAGACTGAGGATGGTAAGCGGAAGAAAAGTCCAGAGTCACTCCCAGATGTTTGCAGAGAGCCCTCCAGAAGCGGGAGGTGAACTGAGTTCCTCTGTCGGACACGATGTGGGAAGGAAAGCCATGCAAGCGGAAGATATGTTGTATATAGGCTTCCGCGAGTTCCTGAGCAGAGGGCAGTCCGGGCATAGGGACGAAGTGAGCCATTTTGGAGAACCGATCCACCACGACCCATATGACTGTGTGTCCGGATGATACTGGCAAGTCCGTAATAAAGTCCATCGCTATGTGTTGCCATGGAACTGAGGGTATCGGCAGAGGCAGAAGACGGCCATAGGGCAGGTGTTTGGGCGTCTTGTTCCTGGCACAAGAGGGGCAGGCAGAGACAAAGGCGGCAACGTCCGTGCGAAGGGATGGCCACCAGTAATGGCGTACAATCGCACCCCATGTTCTCTTCTGGCCTGCATGGCCGGCTGTTTTCGAGGCATGACCCCAGTGTAACACTTTTTGCCTGTCGGTCTCAGAGACATAGGTCTTCCCGGGTGGTATCTGGGCCAGAGTGACAGGGGCCACCGGAACAATCTTGCTAGGAGAGATGATAGGTTGGGTAGTCTCTTCCTCCTGCTCCAGAGGCATGAGAGACCTAGACAAGGCATCAGCGCGTATATTCTTGTCTGCGGGTCGGAAGTGAAGCTGGAAGTCAAACCTGGCAAAGAATAAGGACCACCTGGCTTGTCGTGGGTTCAGTCGCTGAGCGGACCGCAGGTATTCCAGGTTCTTGTGGTCCGTGTAGATAATCACAGGGTACACTGCTCCTTCCAGGAGGTAGCGCCACTCCTCCAGAGCCAGTTTGACCGCCAATAGTTCTCGGTCACCGATGGTGTAATTACGTTCAGGTGCTGAGAAGCTTTTAGAGAAGAAACCGCAAGTCACCATCTTCCCGGAGGAGGATTTTTGCATGAGCACTGCTCCGGCTCCTGAGGAGGAGGCATCCACCTCTAAGGTGAACTGGCGGTTTAACTCCGGTCGGTGGAGTACAGGAGAGGAGGCGAATGCTCGCTTCAGGGAGCAAAACGCGGCGTCGGCCGCAGGTGACCAGTCCTTTGGATTAGCCTCCTTTTTGGTCAGAGCGGAGAGAGGGGCAGTCAGGGCGGAGAAGTGAGGGATAAACTGGCGGTAGTAGTTGGCAAATCCCAGGAACCGTTGGATTGCCTTCAGTCCAGATGGGGGAGGCCAGTGGAGGATGGAGGAGACCTTCTTTGGATCCATCTGCAGCCCAGTACCCGAGATGATGTATCCCAGGAAAGGAAGAGAAGACTGCTCAAAGACGCACTTTTCATATTTGGCGTAGAGATGATTCTCTCTCAGTCTTTGTAGAACCAGCTTTACGTTCTCTCTGTGGGTCTGGAGGTCCGGAGAGAAGACAAGGATGTCATCCAGATACACTACTACACATACGTAGAGGAGGTCCCGGAAAATGTCGTTCACCAGTTCTTGGAATACGGCAGGAGCGTTACACAGACCGAAGGGCATCACGCAGTATTCATAGTGCCCATCGCGAGTATTAAACGCGGTCTTCCATTCGTCTCCAGAGCGGATACGAACTAGGTTGTAGGCACCCCGAAGATCCAGTTTGGTGAACACACGGGCTCCTCTGAGCCGATCGAATAATTCGGGGATGAGCGGTAGAGGGTACTTGTTTTTTATGGTAATCTGATTCAAGCCCCGGTAGTCAATGCATGGGCGTAGGTCACCCTCTTTCTTCTTAACGAAGAAGAAGCCTGCTCCCGCAGGAGAGGAGGATCTCCGGATGAATCCCTTTGCCAGGCTTTCCGTGATGTAGGTGGACATGGCCCTGGTTTCGGCTGGAGACAACGGATATATCCGTCCTCGAGGTGGTGTTGTTCCTGGGAGCAGGTCGATGGCGCAATCGTAGGGACGGTGTGGCGGAAGTACCTCGGACTCCTTCTTGTCAAAAACGTCCGCGAAGGACCAATAGGCCGAGGGCAGACCCGGTAGGTACTCAGGAACCGGAGGTCGTCGGACTGGTTGTATAGACTTTATACATCTTTCATGACAGGCAGAGCCCCAACGGGTGATTTCGCCAGTACCCCAGCTGACTGATGGTTCGTGTGTTCGCAACCAAGGAAGTCCCAGCAGGATTTGATGGGACATGTGTGGAAGGACGTAGAGAGAGATGTTCTCGGTGTGCAGAGCACCGATACGCAGTTCCACCGGCTTGGTGATCCAGGAGATGGTATCAGAGAGGGGTCTCCCATCCACCGAGGCAATCAGTAGGGGCTTCTCGAGTAGAGTAACAGGCAGCTGGTATTTGTCCACCGTGGCCTGCTGGATAAAATTGCCTGCTGCTCCGGAGTCGAGGTATGCCTCAGCCGTGAAGCGCGTCTCTCCTGTTGATACTTGTACCGTCCACATAACTGGGTCTGAGAGAGTCCCAGCACCTAGGGTGGCCTCTCCTACCAACCCTAGGCTTTGGAGTTTCCCGGCCTTTCCGGACAGGAGCGTAGGAGATGTGTGCCCTCTCCGCAGTAAAAGCAGAGGCCCTTGGCGAGCCGCTCTGCTCGACGTTGGTCAGACTGTCTTACTCGGTCAACCTGCATGGGTTCGTGGACAGGAATCCCAGCTGTTGATGACTGTGGCACAGAGGATTTCTGTGGCGGGGAGGAGTGCCGTACCGCACGTCGCTCACGAACCAGCTCCTTGGAGCGCTCCTGAAAACGAATGTCCACTCGAGTGGCTAGGGCAATCAGGGCATCTAGGGTGGAGGGCACGTCACGACCCGCCAACTCATCTTTGATGCGACTCGAAAGTCCTTCCCAGAAGGCGGCTGTCAGGGCCTCATTATTCCACCCGAGTTCAGAAGCCAAAGTGCGGAAACGGATGGCGTATTGGCCCACCGTCAGTGTTCCTTGACGTAGGCGGAGAAGTGATGAAGCAGACGCAGAGGCGCGTCCCGGCTCGTCAAAGGTACTGCGAAAGGCCTGCAGGAACTCTTGAAGATCCTTGGTCATGGGGTCCTCCTTCTCCCACAAGGGGTTCATCCACGCCAGTGCCTCGCCCTCCAGGTGAGACATGATGAAGGCGACCTTGGCTTGGTCGGAGGCAAACAGATGTGGCAGCTGCGTGAAATGAAGGGAACATTGGTTTATGAAGCCCCTGCAGGTCTTGGGATCTCCAGCATAACGAGGTGGTGACGCCAAACGGAGTCGGGAGGCATCCGACGCGGCTGCCACTGGTGCGGGAGCCGTGGATTGCCTAGTGGGGGACCTGGTTGCCGCAGGCGTCATTGATGCTTGTAACGTGTACAGGCGGGTGTCCACGGAGGTCATAAATTGCAGCATGCGGGTCTGGACTTCACGCTGGCGTTGGAGTTCCTCTTGCAGGGCCAATAGTGCTGCAGCGGGATCCATGGCCTGATCTTACTGTCAGGGCCGGGCGGTCGGGCAGACCCAGGAGGTGGATCCACTGGGCCGAACTCTAAGATGGTGGTAGGGAGTCCGGTAGCTGAAGCACTGATGGGCAGCAGAACAGTCCGTGCAAGTGAAGGTAGCGGAGGAGTCCCTGGGACCACGGAGTCACAGATGGCAGTCCGGGTGACGTAGCTCAGGTTCGGAAGCCAAGATGATGTCAGGCGGGGTCCGGAACCTTTGGAGCAAGATGACGGGTCACCGCAGGGATCCGAGATGGTACGGACTGTCAGATGGCAGACGGACAGCGTGCGGGGCTCGGGATTCAGCAGGACTGGATGGCGTGGCGGGATCAGCTCTAGAAGAGAGATACGTAAGTATGGCAGGAAAACACAAGGAGACCTGACTCCTAGCTCAGAAAACACGAAGATCAGGCCCCGCCCCCTTGGACAAGAACCCCCTTTATACCCCGTACCTGTCTAACCTCATTTCCTGTTAATGGGCGCTGGCCCTTTAAGAAAGGGTCAGTGACCGCGCGCGCGCCCTAATGCGCATGCGCGCGGCCCGGGTGCCAGAAGCCAGGGAAGGAGGCTGAGAGGAGGACGCAGGGGAGCCGGCCAGGGCCTGGGAGGCCGTCGGGCGCCGGGATCGGCGGCCAGGGAGCCTAGGAAGGACGGGCACAAGAGGCTGGGACGCGGGGAGCGTGGCAGGTGAGCCGGGGAGCGGGACAGGAGACCCGGGAAGGGGAGCCGAGGACCCGGGGAGCGTGACACATGTCTCTCAAATTTTTAGACCTCCGCCAGGTCATTGCTGGGTATGTTGTCAAGTGTTTGGCCGTGTATATATTTGCACGCAGTGTGGGAACTGCACTGCGTGCAAATATATACAGAGGAGCATGACGTTCGACGATAGTTCTGCTTCCAAAAACTACTCTATCACTCACAATATTACGTGTAGGAGGGATATGGTCATATATTATGCTTGGTGTCCGTGTAACAAAATATACATAGGCATGACCACAAGGCAATTACGAGTGCGAACCCTGGAACACGTGAGGGACATAGTCAATGCTAAGGGTTGCCAGGACATAGTGGGGTTAAAATCAATACCACGGCACTTTTTTCTCCATCACAAGAGTAACCCTACAGGGTTTAAGGTAAAAGGCATTGACCATGTCAGCCTGGGCTCCAGAGGGGGTAATTACAAGAATGAACTATTGAAAAAAGAAACCAAGTGGATAGTAGTCCTGGATACAATGACACCTAAGGGACTAAATGAGTCCCTAAGCTTCAAGTCCTATTTACCAGATTAGCGCAAATTTTATTCTATTTTATTCATCTTACACATGTTTTTAATTGTTATTATTTGTTTTCGTTATAGCTCCCTATATGGTATAGTTCCATTATAATTCACCATCTATTGAATGATGACCCCCATTGGATGATACGTAATAACCTGTATTACAAACTCAAGGAAGGAGAGAAGGAAAAGAAAAAACAGGAGAGGAATATAAAACTGGGATTACAGCATCTTCTATATATATAAGTGGTTATCAGATGTGCTCATATACAATGATTATAATAATAGCTAGTATATTATGTTTGTCATCTGATTCACATAGATAATGTAATGTGATCCCTCTATTTCTATCTTAATCTTCTGTGTCTCTCTCTAAACCCTATAGCAGTAATGGTTATGTTTGAATAGTTGATTATTAATTTGTGGTATGTGTATTGATGCGATCTGTAAAATAGGTTACTTACTATTGGTGAGGTTACAATATCATTAGGATCTTGGACGACCAGACTCGGGGTGTGCGCGTTGACGGTTCCGACGCGCCTCCGGCATGCGCTGCATATCACCGCGAGCAAGTCAGCCGACTGAGTGAGTTGGCATGGCGACCGGATGATACATCCGGTTTCCTTGCTGGCTCCGTGTCACATGACCGCTGACCGCACTATAGCGGTCATGCGGCATGTGACGCGCTCGACAAGCGACGGGCTCGCGGGATCTGCATCATGTCGATGGACGCGTCCACAACAGCTGACCGTCCGCGCACACCTGCACCTGATCGGGGGATCTATAAAAGGGGACATCACTTTTCAACACATAAGCCTCCTGACGAAACCGAAGCGGTGAAACGCGCGTTGAGGCAGAGTCACTGGTGACGGACCCCAACCACGTGGAAACCCTCTAACTATTACTAAACATGACTTCAGGTAAAGATCAAAACGTCTATATTGCAGGTGTATTGCAGGTTTAACTTGTCTTCAGTTTATATCATTGGTATCTGATAATATACTCACATGTGACCTGGATTAAGTTAAACACTGGGTCGATACACCAATTAACCCACTGTTTACCTGTTGCATATGCTTTCTAGGGTGTCTATGTGCAGCTCTCAATCTAACTTTAGGATTGAGGGTGTTTACATCCACATATGAATAGTGTCATCATAGACCATAATAAATTAACCCATTATACACCTTTTGCATATGCTTCTTAGGGTGTTTATATGCAGCCCTCAATTTAACTGCAGGATTGAGGGTGTTTATATCTACATATAAATAGTGTTATCACTAGACCATAACAGGTCGGTTGGCACATATGCATGATGAGATCTGGGCACATAGGTTTAATCTTACAGATAATATTTCCCTGACAATTTTGTCGTTTGGTCTCAACTGGCATTCAACAAATTGGTAGAATTAAAAGGGTTTCTGCCTACTCGGGGTGCATCACCATATGAACTAATAGTGTGGCTATACTATTTTCCCTCCATTTTTTCACTAAACTATGGTCCTTTTGTGAAATGTCACTAATTATAATGAAAATGTACTTTGCTTAAATAATAAAAATAATTGTTTCACTTTTTGCAAGCAATCTAGATTCCTGTGTCTTAACTGTAGGTATTATACTTATACACACAAAGTAGAGTTAAGGCTGCTTTACACGTTTCAATTTCATATGCGATCTCGTATGCGATCGTACCCGCCCCGATCGTATGTGCGGAACGGGCAATTTGTTGCCCGTGGCGCACAAACGATTAACCCCCGTCACACGTACTCACCTTTCAAACGACCTCGCTGTGGGTGGAGAACATCCACTTCCTGAAGGGGGAGGGACGTTCGGCGTCACAGCGACGTCACACAGCGGCCGGCCAATAGAAGTGGAGAGGCGGAGATGAGCGGGACATAAACATCCCGCCCACCTCCTTCCTTCCGCATTTCCGGAGGACGCAGGTAAGCTGTGTTCATCGTTCCAGGGGTGTCACACGGAGCGACGTGTGCTGCTTCAGGAACATTGAACAACCGGACGTTCAATCTTTAGAAATTGAATGACGTGTCAGCGATCAACGGTTTAACGCACAATCAGGGTCACCTGTAGCTGTCACACACTACAATATCACTAACGATGCTGGATGTGCGTCACTTACGACGTGACCCCGCCGACACATCGTTAGATATATTGTAGCGTGTAAAGCCCGCTTTACTCACATATTTTTTATTGATCCCAATGTTAAGGCAGCCAGGGCCGGCTCCAGGTTTTTGTGGCCTCCGGGTGAAAGAGTCTCAGTGGACCCCATCCACACACAGACACGCACACACACATAGAGGCATACGCACATATACATATTTGAAGACAAATTCAGAAAAATACATATAAACAGACAAATATATGCATGGTCATATACACTGACATACATGCAGACACAGACGCATTAGAGCTTGTGCGCACGTTGCGTAATTCCATGCATTTACGCTTCATATTGCACTGCAGTGTAAATGCATGCGTCCTGCGTCCCCTGCACAATCTATGACGATTGCGCATGACACGTGCGCACATTGCTTTTATGAACGCAGCGATTTGGGTGCTAAAATGTTGACCCAAATCTTTGCGTTCATAAAATGAGAATGTCAATTATTCCGTGCGCTCTGGCTGCAGCACCCACTCTGTCTCTGGTGGGGGTAGCAGCCAGAGCGCATGAAATCGGATTTTTTATGTACAGAAAAACTGCATTCATTATGCAGTGTTTCTGCAGCGATTTGACGCGCACATGTGCTGTCAAATCGCTGCAGAATATTCAGCAGTTACGTGCGCATGAGCCCTTACAGGTATTAATATGGGGAAGTCGCCAGCAGCCTCACTCACCTCTCCCGCTTGTTTCCGTCCAGCTCCTTCAGGACATGTGGCTGTGTTTAACGATGGTTGTCACTAACAGACATGACTGCACACTGACAGCACTGCTGTATATACATCACAGGAGGGGCTGGGGGCTACAATATATACATTACAGGAGGGGCAAGGGGCATAGACGTTACTGGAGTGGCACACAGCTCTGGTGGTGTACTCATTACTGGGATGGGTAACATAGCGCTCTGGGGGACCCATATAGTTCTTGGGGGGTCGCACAGACTGCTCTAAGTCATACACACACACACACACACACACACACACACACACAGTACTGCTTCTTACACACACACACACACACACACAGCTCTGACACACACACAAATACAATGCACCCCCATTACTCCATACACACACACACACAAAATGCACCCCACATCACCCCCTACACACGCACACACACATACACACACACACATCACCCCCTACACACACACACGCACACATACACACACACACACAATGCGCCCCATTACCCCTCCCCCACACACAATACAATGCACCCCCCATTAACCTTCCCCCCCCACACACACAATAAAATGCACCCCCCATTACCCCTCCCCCACACACACAATACAATGCACCCCCCATTACCCCTCCCCCACACACACACAATACAATGCACCCCCCATTAGCCCTCCCCCCACACACACAATACAATACACCCCCCATTACGCCTCCCACACACACAATACAATGTACCCCCATTACCCCCCCCCACACACACACACACAATGCAATGTACCCCCCATTACCCCTCCCCTACACACACACAATACAATGCACCCCCCCATTACTCCTCCCCCACAATACAATGCACCCCCCATTACCCCTCCCCCACACACACAATACAATGCACCCCACATTACCCGTCCCCCACACACACAATACAATGCACCCCCCATTACCCCTCCCCCACACACACACAATACAATTCACCACCCCTTTACCCCTCCCCCACACACACAATACAATGCACCCCCATTACCCCTCCCCACACACACAATAAAATGCACCCCCCATTACCCCTCCCCCCCACACACACAATACAATGCACACCCCATTACCCCTCACACACACACACAATACAATGCACCCCCCATTACCCCTCACACACACACAATACAATGCACCCCCCATTACCCCTCCGCCACACACACAATACAATGCACCCCCCATTACCCCTCTCCCCACACACACAATACAATGCACCCCCATTACCCCTCCCCCCACACACAATACAATGCACACCCCATTACCCCCCACACACACACAATACAATGCACCCCCATTACCCCTCCCCCCACACACAATACAATGCACCCCCCATTACTCCTCCCCCACAATACAATGCACCCCCCATTATCCCTCCCCCCCCACACACACACACAATACAATGCACCCCCCATTACCCCTCCCCCACACACACAATACAATGCACCCCCATTACCCCTCCCCCACACACACACAATACAATGCACCCCCCATTACCCCTCCCCCACACACCCACACAATACAATGCATCCCCCCTTTACCCCTCCCACACACACACAATACAATGCACCCCCATTACCCCTCCCCCACACACACAATACAATGCACCCCCCATTACCCCTCCCCCACACACACAATACAATGCACACCGCATTACCCCTCCCCCAAATACACACACACACACAATACAATGCACCCCCCATTACCCCTCCCCCCACACACACACACCCAATACAATGCACCCCCCATTACCCCTCCCCCACACACACAATACAATGCACCCCCCATTACCCCTCCCCCCCCCACACACACACACACACAATACAATGCACCCCCCATTACCCCTCCCCCCCACACACACACAATACAATGCACCCCCCTTTACCCCTCCCACACACACACACAATACAATGCACCCCCATTACCCCTCCCCCACACACAATACAATGCACCCCCCATTACCCCTCCCCCCACACACACAATACAATGCACCCCCATTACCCCTCCCCCCACACAATACAATGCACTTCCCATTACCCCTCCCCCCACACACAATACAATGCACCCTCCATTACCCCTCCCCCCACACACAATACAATGCACCCTCCATTACCCCTCCCCCCACACACAATACAATGCAACCCTCATCACCCCCTACACACACACACAACTTACACTGCTCCATCACTACACACTCCCTTCCCCCCTCCCCTCAGAATACAGTGCTCCCCCTCTGCCTGTCACAAAGCTGTGTTCCTTCACAAATGTTCCCCGTTATGTGTCCTCAGCCCCTCCCCACTCATCCCCATTAATTTAACCTGTCTCTTCAGCTCCTTCATGGAGCGCTCTTTTCCTGATGTCTCCTGTGTGCCGGCGCCCGCAGCACTGTGATGACGTCAGCAAGGTGCTGATCTCATCACGTTGCTGCACGTCGGGGACGGGGCCCAGTTCCGGCACGCTGTTCAAATGTATTTACTTCTGAAAGACGCAAATACATTTGAATAGGAACGGAAAGAGGAACCTGCAGTCACCGGGTCTGCTGCGCTCCTCTGCACTGGGTACATGCCCGGCACAGCACTGCCTCCTGCTAGTGTGCCTGGCATGTACACACTGCGGAGGAGCGCGGCGGGGACAGCAGATACAGCGGCCCACTACACCGTGCCCCAGACCCCTGCTGCTTCTAGGAGGGGGCAGCTGCCCTCGCCCCTCGCTGGGTACGCCCATGACGGCTGCAGAAAATAGCAGGGAGTTCATTGGCACACCTCTGACCCCGGAAGTGTAAGCGCTGGTACTTCCGGGGTCAATCAGCATCCTGTGCCCGCAGTTTGTTTTTGCGTCTTAAAGACGCAGATACAAATAAATAGCGGTGCGCGCAAACCCCCCCTCCCCCCCCAAAAAACACAGCTGATTTATTAGACTGTTTTTACGGAGGGGGAGAGGGTGAGAAGAAAAAAAAATGCTGACAGGTGCCTAGTGGCAAGTATGGCCCTGGTGGTGGGGGCCCCCTTAGAAGCTCTGTTGGTGGGGGCCCCGGGGCTGAAGCCCCGCCTGCCCCGCCTATAATCCGGCCCTGGCCCTAACTCATATAATTGTTGATGATATGTGCCATATCTTATGCCAGAAATCTTACTTCATTCCTGTCTGGAGTAAGATTTGTGGCATGATGCATAGAGGTGTGACGTCCTGGCCTATCAGGTCATCACAAGGGTGCCGTGCAAACTGCCCTTCTGCATGGTTTCCAGCTCCTCCTTGGTTACGGGTCCTGTCCCTTTGGTGTTGCTAAGAACAGGTATACACAAATCCTGAGGAACACACTCCACCACACCCACCAAACACCCATTGGACGGCCAGAGGGGAATAGGGCCACCCAGATGGGGGGATGGTAGAAGGAGGACCAGAAGTGTCAGTAGTAGTCGGAGAGTGTCAGTGAGCCGTGACAGGAAAAGGTCACGCTGCAGAGCTGGGCTCCTGTACCCGTCCCAGGTTCCAGACGTTAGCCTGGCCTGGAAGGAGCTGGAACCCTGGTCGCAGGGGGTAGTGACAGGGGGCACAGTACTGCCACGGAGGGCAGACCGGCGGCCTTGTGCTACAACCGGTCAGGGGCCAGGGCACAGTGGGGTACGCGGACCCTAGGCTGGGAAGTAGCTTTATGCAGCCCAGTAATTCACCCGACGAGGACGGAATCTTCTCCACCCGCTCCAAACTAGCACAAGGAGGGGGATAGGACTTCCCAAATCCGTCCAGAAAATCCCAAGCGTGAACCCTGAGAGCAAGCTCATCCTGCTAGCCGCGCAGGTGAGCGGGACCCGAGTAGTTTCAGGCAAAAGGGATCCACACAGAAGTAAACACAGTGCCAAGGGACAAGGCTTCAGACCAACCAGCAACGCCAAAAGAGCACGAACCCAGCGTGCTCACCCAAAGATTGCAAGGCATTCAGGACTTTGGTTTACCCGGTGTCAGTGTCAGCATCTCTGGACTATGTGAGTACGTTGTGCCCCTCTCCTCCTGACGGGTCCCCAGCCAACCATCAACGAGCCCCAGGACACCATTCTCCTGCCCACGGAGGGGTTAACATCATGAGCTGCCATCCCATCGCTCCCGGGCGCTCTTCCCAATTGCAGCAGCGGTGGTATCCCGCCTTACCACGACCCATGGGTGGCGTCACGAACACTATCCAATTCTTTCACCCCCTTTTGTAAATACCTTTTCCCCTTTTTTCATTTCGAGCGGCCGCGCGATCTCGCCTCGGGTCCGGAGACCCCTCGAGCTACTGCGGATCCGGATCCGAGCAGCCCATCGGCTGTCGCGGGGCGGCACCAAGGCACCCGCCACTTTTCATATTCGCTGAATGAATTAGGAACGTCTGACTTCTTCATGTCCTCTTCTGACTCCAACATACCCTCTTGATAAGACTGGTGTGAAGAACAAGAAAAGCCTTCTGTAAAGAACAGGAAATATGGGGCCGATTCAGCAAGACTTGCAAAGAGCAAGCTCGCGCTACAACCATCTTGACAGAGTAGACGACGCAAATTCATTAAGAGGCACAAAGAACTCAATGTGTTTGGTTACAAGAAGGGGTACCCATATACATCTCTCAGGTCAAAAATAAGCAAGCTAACTCTAAAGGCCCCATTACACGCAACAACGTATTAACGATATATCGCCGGGGTCACGGATTCCATGACGCACATCCGGCATCGTTAGCGACGTCGTTGCGTGTGACAGCAAGGAACGAGCGTTAATGATGGAAATACTCACCTTATCGTCGTTCCTTTTTAAAAAAAATTGGTGATTATTGAGCACATAGGTTGTTTGTCGTTCCCGAGGCAGCACACATCGCTACATGTGACACCTCAGGAACGACGAACTACAGCTTACCTGCGGCCGTCGGCAATGAGGAAGGAAGGAGGTGGGCGGGATGTTACGTCCCGCTCATCTCCGCCCCTCGCTTCTATTGGGCGGCCGCTTAGTGACACCGCACGAACCGCCCCTTAGATAGGAGGCAGTTCGCCGGCAACAGCGACGTCGCTAGGCAGGTAAATCCGTGTGACGGCTCCAAACGATTTTGTGCACCAGCGATTTGCCCATGATGCACAAACGACGGGGGCGGGTGCTTTCACCAGTGATATCGCTAGCGATATCGCTGCGTGTAACACCCCCTTTAGGCCGGTTTCAGACGTACGAAGCAGGATCATCGTAGGGGACAGCATTGCCGGTGACAGGTGAGTATCCAGCAAGCACTATGTGTGCAGTGATGTCCAGGAGGTCATCAGAGTTCCTAATGAACTCTGATGAACCTATGAAGTCACCGTCGTGACACCCTCTGTAGTGCGGGTGTCACAGGGGTGTCATCAGGAGGTCATCAGAGTTCATTGGGAACTCCGATGACCTCCTGGACATCACTGCACACACACTGCTTGCTGTATATTCACCTGTCCCTGGTGATGCTGTCCTCGATGCTGTCACCGGCGCTGTCAGCGGCACTGTCCCTGGCAATGCTCCTACTTCCAGGTCCGAGGTGCAGTGAATATTCAATGAAAATAATTAGCAGGGGTCAGAAGCAGGAGACAGCAGAGCTGAAGAAAGCAGTGCTGGATACAGGTAATTATAGAAAATCTTTTTATTTCACAGACACGTGATTTCTCCGGTATGTGTCGCACTGATGTCACATGTGTGACACACGTATGACCATACCCATGCTTGTACCTGATAAAACACGAATGTCTGAAAGTGGCCTAATAATGATTAGGACTAAAGACAACAGAATATATTGAGCTAAAAAAATATTTTATTGAAAAAATTCTTAAAAGATCTTTAAAACATAATTATATCAATTGAGTTCAGAAAAAAGCAGGAATATGCCCAGATATAAAGAATAGATACGTATAAGTACAGATTACATTGATAATATACTGCTAGAATTAGTAAATCAAATATTGCTAACAAGGTGCAAAATATAAATATCTAATATAATAAATGGCAGTAAATATGCACATATAGTATTATAACAAGTCCCAGAATCTGCCATTTAGCAATATATGGTCAAAATGGAGCACAACAAGTCCCAGAATCTAACACCTGACACAGTGTAATCAGGATGAGTAGATTTTGGATAGCCTCTGTGAGCTAAAGGTAAGATACCAAAAAAGTGTTAGACGTTTTCTTAAAGCTCACTAGCAATAACTTGTGCATTTACTATCAGATAATCCTATTTTAAGTGGCATGTTATGCACGCAGGGTGAGCACAGTATTAGTGGGTTTGTGGCGCCTTTGCGGCTTCAGGTGCCACAGGGTACTGCACCTCACATTGCATACAACATACAGCTTAGTAGCCAACCACTGGGACTGGGCTAGAGGTGGCCGTCAAGGAAACGGGACTTTCCACTCACTGGTCAGCACCTGGGGGTGGAGCTACTCACTGGGGAGTATGGTTACACAGAGACACCTCAGAACACGGAGAGACAGGAAAGATGTGAGACGTAGGAGAACACAGTCGCTGAGGGGAGAGCTGTTAGCTCCCTCAGGACTGGCACACACAACGGGGTGTGGAGCCCTAGGTTGGGGGGAACTTTATGTCCCTCTAACAAATCCGCCAGGCAGGAAATTCCAAGTTTCCTTGCCCACCTCAAGTGACAGGGGTAAAGCAGCAGATAGAGCCAGGAGTTGCGACCATGATCCAGGCCATAACGGACTCGCGCTGCCTGCTACACGGGACGGGAATTAAACCCAGGACAGGAGTTTCTGAAGGACACAGGGACTCATCTCATACAGCGCAGAAAGAAATGGCTCACAGTCCACAACATCGGTGGTGTCCTCCAAACTATTCGGGATCGACTGGAGCCCATCACGGTGGAAACCGGCACTCAAAGGGTGGTGACATGACAGTGAGTAAAAGAACTTTTCCTGCAATCTCTGTATTGCTCCTTTTCTTCCTGCATCACCAGTCCTGCGCTCCAACATAGACTACTACCACCATCATCCTCCTTGGGGCCTCAGCTCTGCCTGTGGAGAGCTGAACCATCTGAGCTGCATAGTCATCCGCCCCAGCAGAGAAATCCCGCAGCGGCAGCTAATACTGGCTGCACCCCTCAGGTGGCATCACGAACAACTACTTCCATGATATCTTTCCCCATCTTTATTGACAGTGCCAGGGTCACGGAACCAGGCAAGGCCACCGTGTTGACCCAGCAGAAGCACCGTGGCCCAGTAACGAGTAACCCCCCGACTTCGTGGATGCGTCAGGTCCACTAAACCGAAAGTATTGTTCACTTGCCTGGAGGAGCGAACTGGACCGCCCGCCAATTCTTCACAAATGACACCGAAGGTACTAGTAGGTATACTTGCTGATAATCAGCTGGCAGAGGGCAGTCCCAGGGGATCTATGGTATCTCAGCAGCTGGTGCCACTGGATGGATGGATGCTGTAGCAGCAGCCAATGAGGACACTTGCAGCAGCAGATATCATGGTAGGTTACCGGCGTGGATACTTGCAGCAGCAGGTATCGTGGTAGCTGGCCAACATATATGGTTGCAGCAGCAGACTGGAAATGCACTGAAACAAATCAGCAGCAGAACACAGCATAAAGACAGCAGCAGAACAATGGGACCTTTGAACTAGCAACATTAGGAACTCATTGCCCAGGCACCTCCTTAAAGAGGAACCATAAGTTATATACCTGAAACCTCTCAGCTGACCTGAGAGGCACTTCTGGGTCAGGCCGCACTGGTCCTTTAAGAAAAGGTTCGTGGTCACGTGTGCACCCTATGTGCATTCCCAGGAGGCCTGTGTGATGTGTGCAGGCTGTGGGAGACAGCAGCATGAACCGAGGTTGGGGTGGCCCAGCCAGGTAGGTGAGACAACCAACAACTCGAGGGGAGCAGGACAGTGCAGGGATTGCCGGTATGGACGTTAAACGTGCACCTCCACCAGAAATGCACTGGAGTAGAATTACTGCATAGAAAACGTTAACATATTTGATGAATTTGATGGGGAAGGGTGAGTGGGAGGAGCGTGAAAATATCAAAAAGTCCCTAAATCTTTGTGCATTTCTACAAAACATTTGTGGTTTTTTAAAACTTTTACGCCACTTTGTGAAAATTTCAAGATTTCTTCCTTTTCACTTTTTTAATTACAGTTTGAGATAAGAAAAAATTACCAAAAATAAGAAAAATATTTAAACAACAGGTAATATGTTCACTTTACTCTCTGATTAATTTTCCATCAACTTCATCTCTTTTAATGGGACTTTAAAGCCAGGAGGTGAAAGGCGTATGAGCTTCTCCTCCCTTCATATTTGGGCACTACACCAATCCAATTAGCTTTTTTCCTAGCATTCAGGCCCCCACGCTAGTTTTATTGGGGACAATAAAATGTGCTACAAGCAGAACTAGAATAGTTTCCAGTATAGTCAGAGCAAAAAGTATCACTGACTTAATAGTGTTACAGGAAGACGTTGCAACAAGTGTGCACTGGTTTGCTAATTTCTGCTAATTCAGAATCCTCCTATTCATATTCCATGTTTTCATTCTTTATAAACTCATGAATCCTCAAATCCAGTTTGGTCTCTGGCTTCTAGTGTTACATAACTTGTATACCAAAAACAGTTTGACTCATGAGCTTCTTGGAAGCTTCGCAGCCTCTATTGACGAGAATCCTCAAGAATGTCAGTCCATCTATCTACCAATTTATAGGTAAATATTTACTGAAACGTGTCGGTGCATAAGCCACAAATTAGGCCAGTAATTTGCACTGATCCAATGAGTGGCTGTTTTCCACATTTGCCTAACAACTCGCCCGCTTTCCAGTTTATTTTATAAAGTTTTTACCTTTGCTCAAATGAAAAGCATTTGACGTCATGTTTAATTAGAGGAAAACAGCTGCTTATAGTGGAAGTTGTACATTCACTGAATTAAAAAAAGAAACAAAGTTAAAGGAAGCCTGTCATTAGATTAGTGCTGCCTGACTCCGGGTAGCATGAATTAGACAATGGCAGTGTGATTACAGACAGTAATGTTTTCCTCATAAACCCGCAGATATACTTCACATTATCTACCAACTTTGCAAGGGTCACGGGGAATGGCTAGAACAGTCACCGGACCCGTCCCAACAAGTCTGTAGCCAAATAGCATATAAGATCTGAGGTTGAGGACTGGCCCATAATGGAACCGCGCTATTAGTATACAGAATGGGACACTTTACTGACACAGGGATCCCGAAATGCTTCAAGCCACGGGAATCCGATACTTAGCGCATCAAAGGAGGAAAAGCTCACAGTCTGACACAAACACTGGACTTGACCTTTCACGGATTCGGGATCGGCTGGAGCCCATCGTGTCAAAGACTGGTACTCTAGAGCAGCACCTGTTTCTGCCTCTCCTTCACCATCGCCATTACCCAGCGCTGCGGCGCCATCGGGGACTACCACCACCCCCGTTTGGCCTCCATCATCCTCCCCGGGGTAATCGCGTTCCGCCTGTGGGTACCGACACCATCCCGGCTGTGACCCTCACCATTAGCCCCGGAGAGCAGCACCCGTAGCGGCATCCCATCCCTAGCCGAATACCACAGGTGGCATCACGATCATAAAAGACTTTCCTAACCTCCAACTACCACCTCTATCCTTCCTATCACCCTCCATTCTCCTTTCTGTACGCTTCGGGGCAATGGAACCGAGCCAGGCCACCCCGTGATGATGCAGAGAATCTGTGTAATGACCAGAGGTCCTATTAAGATCCAGTGAGTCACAGACCGAGACTGAGGCAGAAATGAACAACAGTATTTTACTGAAATGGGGATCAAATTACGGTGAAATGTAGAATATAATAAGCTCAAAATCCCCTTAAAAACATTACCATTAATAATTTCACACACTAAGCGTTAGCCGAAAATCAATGCACCGAGCTCAGAGATCCCAGGATATGTAAATCACATTTATGACCCGGAACAAATTTACCTACACGTTAAACTTATCAAACTGGAAAGACGATGTAAATCAGATGAGGGTGATCTGATGGAAACTCTGAGATGGCGCACTGAGTATAACTTATCTCAGATAATAATACAATACACTAAATGAACGATGACTATACACTTATCACAGGGATACCCGGGTATCTCAAAACCTATGGTACCATTAAACTCCAATGTAACTTTACACCGGTGTGTTTCCACGTGGGCTGCAGCAAGTCCAGAAAAATAAAAATAAAAATAAAACTTTGGCGCCAAAAATAAGCACTTATTGCAAAAAAAAAAAACAAAGTTTGGCAGCTATCAGCCAATGCCAGAGTCACCTGTCCAGCACTTTAATTCTGTAGCCTCCGGACGCAGTCTGGGGATCACTCCTCTCCAGGGCTTGTCAGAATCCTTCCAATGGGGATGGCACCGGACGCCGTCTCTCTTGTCGCAGTCACTCACGGCCTTACTGGACATCAATCACTTGCTCTGTCAAGGGGGGAAACATCTCCTCAGCTTCTCCTCAGACGCCCTTTCAGTTGGACCCAGGTCCGCACAACTGGATCGCTTATCACACAGTGATGTGGTATTGTCTCCGCAATTTCTGTTTCCCTTCACTCTCCTCAGATGCTGTCACTGGCTCTGTTCACCAACAAGTCTCTTGTTCACCAACCGGGGTTTACAACCAACTTTTTTTAAGGCCCATATTGCTTCACCTGCTCTGTTCACAAACCCATTGCCATGGACACCACCCTCCCTCTCTCTATTTCCTGGATCTCCACAACTACTTCCTGTTTATCGCTCAGACAGACAGGCAGACTCTGCAGGGTTCTAATGCTCGCCCTGTATTGTCATAGTTCACTCTCTTACATGCCACCCCACTAGAGGTTGGCGTCCTCGACATACCTCCCCACTCAAAATCATCCTGTGCGTAGCGCTGAGGGGGTATTCCTGCCGTAGGTCGAGTGGTTCTCCGAAGGTCCTTCCCAATGGATTCTGTCCCCGAAGGGGCAGGAGTCCCTTCAGAAGTGTCATCAGAGGAAAGGCGTGACGCTGCCTCCTCGTGAAGTGCGACACCCCGTGACCCATTATTTATGTCAGGTGGCTGACTCAAGCCCTCACCCTCGGAAGGACATACCACCGGCTCAACACTCTTTCCACACAGGTGCAGATCATTCACAGGGGGCAGATAAACAGGCGCAGAGGAGGGCTCATCATCAAACTCAAAAACATCAGGAGTACCTGACCCTTGGGACACAGCCTCTGGTTCAGTAGAAACGGGAGCCACGTCCTCAAACCAGCACCGTTGTAGCATGTTACGGTGAAGATTACGAGTGAGCCCCCCTGTCCCCACGGGCTCGACCTCATAGACTGGAATCTCAGGGTTCACTCGTCTCTTTATCAGGTATGGGGTCGCCTCCCATCGATCGGCCAGTTTCCCTGTCGGTCGTTTGACCCTTACCAACACTCTATCCCCTGGGGAGAAAGGTTCCGTCTGCACAGGCCTCGTGTCCCTATGAGACACCTGATTGAGTCTATTACCCACCACCTGATGCACCACTCTCAGTCGCCGCTGGTGTTCCCGAACCCACTCAGATGCAGTCCTAGGGGAATCAGAGGAGGGATCTGGCATGTTCAAATCTTCAATATCCCTCCCGGGTCTCCCAAACATCAACATGTGTGGCGAATAGCCCGTAGTGCTGTGCAATCGATTGTTGTAGGCCCACATTAGTTCAGGGAGGTACTCAGGCCAGTGGCCCTGCTGCCCTTCCTCTAATGTTCTCATCATCTGTATCAAGGTACGATTGAAACGTTCACAGGCCCCATTTCCTTGGGGATGGTAAGGTGTCGTTCTTGAATGCGCTATGCCATACAGCCGGCGTAGCTCTTCCATTAGTGTCCCCTGGAAACATGCCCCCTGGTCTGAGTGTATCCTTTGCGGACACCCAAACACTTGGAGAAAATGACGACACACAGCCTTAGCCGCCGACTCCGCTGTCTGATCTCTTGTCGGCACTTCCACAGCATATTTAGTGAAGTGGTCTGTCATTACCAAGCAATAGGAGCACCCAGACGTCGAGTATCCTATCAGGACATAATCAATCATGAGCAATTCCAAGGGGGCAGACGTTTTAATGGTTTGAGTAGGGGCCCGCTGCTCAGGACTCTTACTGAGCCCACAGACCCGACATTGCCGACATGCCTCCGCTACCGTCCCTCCCAAGTCAGGGCAATAGAGGATTCGCTGTAACCACTGGAGTGTCTTTTCACTACCAAAGTGGGCTCCCTTCTCATGTGCCTCGCGGGCAACCACCGGACCCATCCCTACAGGGATTACCAGTTGGTACCGGTGTTGCAGCTCAGATGGCAGATACACCTTACGATACAAAAGATCCTGTTCCACACACAACTTATCCCACTGTCGCAATAGTTTAATTCCTTCTGCGGATAGTTGGGCCTTGTCCTCTGCACTCGGCCAAATCCCATTTTGCACCCAGGTGCGCACTCGCGAGATGTCTGGACACTCGTTCTGATCTTTTGCCCAATCTGATGGCGTTTTTCCCAGGACACACGGCATCCCTGATGCCACCCCACTTGAATGTACCACACTGCGGAAGATAGGTACCTGCCCCAAGTCAGGGGTCTCTGTGTCCTCGAGCTGGTCATCAATGCTTTCTCCCCTAAATCCAAGGGGTACCCTCGACAATGCGTCCGCATTACCATTTTCTCGCCCCGAGCGAAACTTAATCTGATAATTAAACTTAGCAAGGCGAGCGACCCATCGCTGCTCCAATGCTCCCAGTTTCGCATTCTCTAAGTGAGCAAGAGGGTTATTATCGGTCATGACCAACACCTCAGCTCCCGTTAGATACTCAGCAAAGCGCTCCGTCATTGCCCACACAAGGGCTAACAGCTCTAGGCGAAACGAACTATAATTAGCCGGATTGCGCTCAGTGTCCCTTAAAGACCTGCTGCCATAGGCAATGACCCGCTCCCGGCCATCCTGAATTTGGGCCAGTACCGCCCCCAACCCGTGAAGACTACCGTCAGTGTACAACAGGAAAGGGGTATCAAACCTGGCATATGCCAACAAAGGGGCACTTGTTAGGGCGGCTTTCACCTCGTCAAATGCCTTTTGCTGCTGAGGCCCCCATTGGATAGGGCGGTTGCGAGGACCCAGCGCCGACCCTCTTAAAAGTTCATTCAGGGGACCCACTACTTGTGAAAACCTGGGCACAAATCGTCGATAGTACCCTGCCAATCCCAAGAAAGCCCGCACCTCCCGTAGAGTCTGAGGAGGTGCCCACCCCTGTACCGCTAAGATCTTACTGACTGAGGGTAACACCCCGTCGGGAGTCACCACATGGCCTAGATACTCTATGCGACTCTTGAACAGTTGACATTTCTTTGGTTTTATCTTTAAGCCATGACGACTGAGACGTTGGAGCACTTGGCGCAACTTCTCAAGATGGTCTTCAAATGACGTTCCGAACACCACGATGTCATCTAGATATATCAATACCGATTCAAAATTCAGGTCGCCTAAACAGTGTTCCATAAGGCGTTGAAAGGTCCCCGGGGCATTACTGAGTCCGAACGGCATCCGGTTGAATTCATAGAGCCCCATTGGCAGAACAAATGCTGTCTTTGCCCGATCTTTCTCAGCCATTGGTACCTGCCAATATCCCCTCGCCAGGTCCAACGTTGAAAAGTATTTGGCCCGTCCTAATGCAGACAGGGACTCCTCAATCCGAGGCAACGGGTATGCGTCTCGCACAGTGTGCGCGTTTAATTTCCGATAATCCACACAAAATCGGAGGGTCCCATCCTTCTTTCGCACAAGGACAACGGGGGCAGCCCAGGGACTTTGGCTCTCTCGTATTATTTGATTGTCGAGCATACTGGCGACCATGCCCTTCACCTCTTGATAAAGTGTCGGGGGAATCTGACAATAACGTTCTCTAATGGGAGGGGTGTCCCCCGTGGGGATCTCATGCTCAATCATCGGTGAGCACCCAAAGTCTTCTTCATGTCGCGAGAAGGTCTCTTCATGTTCCCACACGACCCTCTCCAACTGCTCTAGTTGCACGGAAGTCAGTTCCTTCCGATCTACTCCCATTTGATCCATGATCACACGACCATTCCATTCTTCGGTAGGAGATTCAGCCCCTGCTACTTCGACCGCATATGTCCAGGATGACTGTGGGTCTGGCCGCAATTCAAACACCGCTTTGTCAGGCATCTTCCCCTCTGGCACGAACAGTTCAGCCAGGATGGTCCCAGCAGGAATGGTAATAGCCTCCTCCAACACGTTAATGCATCTGACTGGCACCCGTCCATTCTTCACAATCGTCAGAGACCGGGCCACATGCACCTTGGCACAAGAGGACTTCTCTGGGGCTGGCTCAAGTAATACCTCAAGTCCATTCAGCCTCTGCGCCGCCCCCACTGGCAACATCAAAAGTTCCTCCTGTCGGGGCGCCAGTGAAATCGTGGTCCGTGATGGCACTCGGACAAGGCCCACCCGGCCCCCAGGGACTGCACTTTTCAGCAGATCACAGTTCAACACTAGGCGGTGTAACATTCTCTGTGTCGGTCGGTGACCTGTAGCACGAGTCCAGTAACGGGGTCCCTCACGGGCATACATCTGATGATTTAGATCTCGCAGAATGTTCATTCCCAGTGTCACTTCCATCCCTCTTCTAGGGGGGTGGTCCACCAGCACTACCCCTTTCTGACCCAGCTCTTGACCAAACATTTTCAGTCTCATCCACACGATCCCTTTCACCGTCAGCTGGCCATTGTTAGCGGCAGTAAATCTTATCATTCGACCATCTTCGGGAACCACTAGTTGACTGAAGTATTTCTCGAAAACTTCTAGAGGCATAATGGTACATTCAGATCCCGTATCAACCAAGCAATTCATCTTCCGTCCTTCAAATTCTGCTTCTAAAACTGGACTCCATGCAAACAAATCTTGCTCATTCCGTTGGGGGCTTTGTGAGGGGGGGCCACTGCGAATTGCCCCCTCAAGGCAGCGGCTGGGAGTTTAACCTTGGCGGAGGAGTCTCGGGGACTGTGGACATCCGGCAGTATCGTGAGATGTGTCGCCGGCGGCCGCACCTGCAGCAGGTGACTGCTCCCCGTGGACGGGGGCTTGAGTCATTCAAAGAGGGCGGTCTGGCTGTCGGTGAAATCACCATCCCAGAGGGTGTAGCTGGTGGCCTCTCCAGGGGAGTAGGGGACGACCCAGCTCTGATTTTAGACACTTCCAGCTTTAGCTCCTTCAACTCAGCACGCAGAGCTTGTACAACATCTACCAGTCCTTCCGCTCCTGACAATTGCATTCCGCCTCCCTCCAGCCGTGAACTGTCCACAGCTCCTTGAACTACCAGAGTGGACTCTGCCTCCCTTTCCACCGCGGCCAGGTAAATCTGCCAGAAAGATATTTCTGGGGTAGCCCGGGCCACCTCATACAGTTTATCCCGAAGGAGCCTGTTAGCTAACCCTGTGATGAATTGGTCCCGGAGCAAGTGGTCTACCTCCCGGAATGCTCCCAGTGCCCCTGGGTCTAGTCGCTGCACTTCATTCAATGTTTCCTGTAGCGTATTAGAGTACTGCATCAGAGACTCACTTTCCTTTTGAGGGCGGTTAAAGAAAAATGATCGAAGCTGGGTCACACGGGCCCGGCCCCCAGAACTCCCTTCTAACAGTACCAAAATTTTCTCTAACGTACTTCTCTCAGCCTCAGGTCGTACCATCACCGTCCGCCTAGCGCCGCCTTCTAGTGCATTCAATGCCAGTTCTGCTCGTAATGCGGGAGTCAGATTACACATCCGCAGAATACTCTGGACCCTCTCCGCCCAATCCTGCAACGCCATGTTACGCCCGTCGTATTTCGGCATGTGCTGGAGTAAAGCTCCTACCGGTACATGCCCTCCTCCATTCGCCGCGGCTGCCAAAAGATCCGCACCCAGCAGCGGGGCTGCTGATGCGGTGGGATCATTTCTTCCCTCGCCACCTCCGTCCATGACAAACACTGGATCCTGCCGACTACGCCAAAATGTAATGACCAGAGGTCCTATTAAGATCCAGTGAGTCACAGACCGAGACTGAGGCAGAAATGAACAACAGTATTTTACTGAAATGGGGATCAAATTACGGTGAAATGTAGAATATAATAAGCTCAAAATCCCCTTAAAAACATTACCATTAATAATTTCACACACTAAGCGTTAGCCGAAAATCAATGCACCGATCTCAGAGATCCCAAGATATGTAAATCACATTTATGACCCGGAACAAATTTACCTACACGTTAAACTTATCAAACTGGAAAGACGATGTAAATCAGATGAGGGTGATCTGATGGAAACTCTGAGATGGCGCACTGAGTATAACTTATCACAGATAATAATACAATACACTAAATGAACGATGACTATACACTTATCACAGGGATACCCGGGTATCTCACAACCTATGGTACCAATAAACTCCAATGTAACTTTACACCGGTGTGTTTCCACGTGGGCTGCAGCAAGTCCAGAAAAATAAAAATAAAACTTTGGCGCCAAAAATAAGCACTTATTGCAAAAAAAAAACAAAGTTTGGCAGCTATCAGCCAATGCCAGAGTCACCTGTCCAGCACTTTAATTCTGTAGCCTCCGGACGTAGTCTGGGGATCACTCCTTTCCAGGGCTTGTCAGAATCCTTCCAATGGGGATGGCACCGGACGCCGTCTCTCTTATCGCAGTCACTCACGGCCTTACTGGACATCAATCACTTGCTCTGTCAAGGGGGGAAACATCTCCTCAGCTTCTCCTCAGACGCCCTTTCAGTTGGACCCAGGTCCGCACAACTGGATCGCTTATCACACAGTGATGTGGTATTGTCTCCGCAATTTCTGTTTCCCTTCACTCTCCTCAGATTCTGTCACTGGCTCTGTTCACCAACAAGTCTCTTGTTCACCAACCGGGGCTTACAACCAACTTTTTTTAAGGCCCATATTGCTTCACCTGCTCTGTTCACAAACCCGTTGCCATGGACACCACCCTCCCTCTCTCTATTTCCTGGATCTCCACAACTACTTCCTGTTTATCGACAGACAGGCAGACTCTGCAGGGTCCTAATGCTCGCCCTGTATTGTCATAGTTCACTCTCTTACATCTGCACGCCTGGCAACGAGTAGGTTAAAACACCTGCTCCGTGGGGCGCTACATATACACATATCGGAGAAGCCTGTCAATCAGCCAGAGTAGGGTGGGGTTAATCCGAATGGTCAGGTTGCTCCCTATTGCCCCTGGCCAGTTCTTCAAACTAGATTTTCTCTGAAATGCTTGTTGTTCATAGCTCTGAAACAAGCTGACCATGACTCGGGCTGCATTAATCTAGTGGCAGATTCCCTTCAATACTTTGTGATAGATATATTAGCATTTGTTTGACTACTGCTCCTTCTATTTTCATAGTGGGCAGTTTTTTTTTTAATGAGAAGCTTAAATAGGGTATCCACTACTTTAACATTGATGATGACTAGAGATGAGCGAACCGGCCGTGGTTCGGCTCGAGTTCGGTTCGGCGAACCGGTTCAGCGAACCACTCGAACCGCATAGGAAACAATGGGAGGCAATCACAAACACATAAAAACACCTAGAAAACACCCTCAAAGGTGTCCAAAAGGTGACAAACAACTCACAACACAACACAAACACATGGGACAAGAACAAATTCTCATGCGAAAACAAAACAGCGTTACAAGGAAAAGAGGATGAGACACAGATATAGGCATGGCATGCCCTTCTAAAATCATGTAAAACACCGCAAGGTGACTCCAAGCGGAGTCTCCCCTTTTTCCAAAAATTGGGCCACACAGACACCCACCGCTTCAGTGGCAGCACTTGTGCCCCAGTTGTACACTTCACAGGTAGATTTGCATCAAGCACATTCAAAAATACGCCATACTTAACCTTCCCCAGGATGACACCAGGGTAGGTAGCAAAGTCTTTGCTGAACCATGAATTGTTCATCTTAGCTCCTTTTAAAAAATACAGCAAGCAAGGGTTACTCCAAGCGGAGTCTCCCTTTTTTCCAAAAATTGGGCCACACAGACACCCACCCCTTCAGTGGAAGCACTTGTGCCCCAGTTGTACACTTCACAGCTAGATTTGCATCAAGCACATTCAAAAATACGCCATACTTAACCTTCCCCAGGATGACACCAGGGTAGGTAGCAAAGTCTTTGCTGAACCATGAATTGTTCACCTTGGCTCCTTTTAAAAAACACAGTAAGCAAGGGTTACTCCAAGCGGAGTCTCCCTTTTTTCCAAAAATTGGGCCACACACACACCCACCCCTTCAGTGGCAGCACTTGTGCCCCAGATGCAAACAGGATGTTTTGATTTGCATCAAGCACATTCCAAATCCACAAGCATTTACTCTCCCCAGGATGACACAGGGTTAGTAAATTCCTTGTGGATCCATGACTTGTTCATTTTGATGAACGTTAGTCTGTCCACATTGTCACTGGACAGACGCGTGTGCTTATCTGTCAGCACACACCCAGCAGCACTGAAGACACGTTCAGAGACAACGCTGGCAGCTGGACACGACAAAATCTCCAAGGCGTAAGTGGAGAGCTCTTGCCATTTTTCAAGATTTGAAGCCCAAAATGAGCAAGGCTCCATTTGCAAAGACATGGCATCGATGTTCATTTGGAGATACGTCTGTATCATCCTCTCCAGCCGTTGACTATGTGTCAGACTTGTTGTCTCTGGTGCCCCTTGCAAAGGATGGTCTTAAAAACTTATGAAAAGATTCAATAAAATTGCTGTTACCAGCACCAGATACGGTGCTACTGGTACGGGTAGACTGTTGAAGATGACGAGACCGTCCCATGTTTGTCAAGTTACAACTGGGAGATTCACTCCCTGCACCACGGTTGTTTGGTGGAAAAGCCGAGCTAAGATCGAGTAACAGCTTTTGCTGATACTCCTGCATACGTGCGTCCCTTTCTATGGCTGGAATTATGTCACAAAATTTGGACTTGTACCGGGGATCTAATAGTGTGGCAAGCCAGTAGTCATTATCACTTCTAATTTTGACAATACTAGAATCATGTTGGAGGTAGTGCAGCAAGAAGGCGCTCATGTGTCTTGCGCAGCCATGCGGACCAAGTCCACGCTGTGTTTGTGGCATAAAGGTGCTAACCGTTCTTTCTTCCTCTGACATCTCCCCCCAACCTCTTTCAACTGAAATTTGACCAAGGTCTCCCTCCTCCGCTGAGTCTTCCATGTCCATGGACAGTTCGTCCTCCATTTCTTCATGTTCTCCTGCACCTTCCTCAACATTTCGCCTGCTACCATGTGCCTTTGTTGATCCCTGTCCCCCATGGTCCCATGCCTGCCGCGTTGGGGATGATGAACGTCTGGACCTTGGTGATGTTGTTGTCTCTTGCGCATATGAATCCTCCTGTAGTTCCTCCCCTTCCTGTTGTCCCACCCCCTGACTCCAAATAGTGTTTAGCGTGTGCTCCAGCATGTAAATGACTGGAATTGTCATGTTGATAATGGCATTGTCAGCAATAAACATATTCGTCGCCATGTCGAAACTGTGCAGAAGGGTGCATAGGTCCTTGATCTGAGACCACTCCATCAGGGTGATCTGCCCCCCCTCTGCATCTCGTTAGCCCAGGCTATACGTCATGACGTATTGCACCAGGGCTCGATGGTGCTGCCACAGTCGCTGTAACATGTGGAGAGTCGAATTCCAGCGTGTCCGCACATCGCATTTCATGCGATGAACCGGCAGGCCGAAAGACTTCTGGAGCGATGCAAGTCGCTCAGCTGCGGTGGTTGAACGGCGGAAGTGAGCAGACAGTTTTTGTGCCCTGTTCAGAAGGCCATCTAGGCCGGGATAGTGTGTTAAAAATTGATGGACAACAAGGTTCAACATGTGAGCCATACAAGGCATGTGTGTCACCTTGCCCAGGCGAAGGTCCGCACCCAGGTTTGCAGCATTGTCGCACACGGCCTTACCAGGCTGCAGGTTGAGTGGAGACAACCATTTACCAAACTCAGTCTCCAGAGCTGCCCACAACTCAGCCGCTGTGTGACTCCTATTTCCAAGACATTTCAAGCTAAACACCGCCTGATGCTGTTGCGCTCTGCTGCCAGCATAGTAATGAGGGGTGCGTGATTCCTTCTGCGCAGTTAGAACGCTGGTGGCCTGACCAGGGAGGCTTGGGGCGGAGGTGGAGGACTCAGACGAGGTGGAGGAGGCAGAAGCATTGGCGGAACTTGGACAGACAGAGGATTGACACACAAGTCGTGGGGACGGCAAGACTTGTGCAGCAGACCCTTCACCATCTATCACCATAGTTACCCAGTGCCCAGTCAGCGACATGTAACGTCCCTGTCCATGCTTACTGGTCCAAGTATTGGTGGTGAAATGCACCTGTTCACACACAGAGTTTCTCAAGGAAGCGGTGATGTTGTGTGCGACATGCTGGTGTAGCGCAGGCACACCTTTCTTACAGAAGTAGTGGCGACTGGGCATCTGGTACTGGGGCACAGCGACAGACATAAGGTCTCTAAAATCCTGTGTGTCCACCAGGCAGAAAGGCAGCATTTCGGTAGCCAAGAGCTTACAGAGGGATAAAGTCAACCTCTTAGCTTTGTCATGGGTCGCAGGAAATGGCCTTTTATTTGTCCACATCTGAGGGACAGAGATCTGGCTGCTGTGTGTAGACGGTGTTGAGTAGGGTGTCCCTGGAAAAATGCAGGTTTGTGAGGAAAGTGCAGGCGTAGATTTGATGTTGCCTTCATCCAACGTTGGTGCTATCGATGTCTGAGAGAGCTGTACACACGCACTTGTTTCCCCTTCCAAACCAATTGACGACCTACCAAGCAAACTGCCTGTTGCGGTTATAGTGGTGGAAGTTGTGCGTGGAAAACCAGGTGTGACAGCTGTCCCCAAAGTCCTAGAAGATGAAGAGAGCGCGGATGCACTGGAAGGGTCAGGCGATGGATGGTCCGCTCCACTAGGCCGCATTTCAGCACGGTGAGCTTCCCACTGGGACATATGGTATTTATTCATGTGACGATTCATGGAAGAAGTTGTCAAACTGCTGAGGATTTGCCCTCTACTAACAGAATCACGACAAATTTTACATATCACATGATTTGGGCGATCTTTTGCTATGTCATAAAAGGACCAGGCTAGGCAAGGCTTAGAGGGCATGCGACCTGCTGAGCCCCCCGACTAGTGCTCAGAGGCAGAGTGGTGGCTGAGGATGCAGTTGTAGACGTGCTACCAGTACTACTCCTCTGTCCAGGAAGGCGCAAGGTAACTTTGTCGTCAGTAGCATCCTCCTCCACCACCTCTGTTGACCTCCTCGAGTGCCTGACTGTGGGTTGACAGTAGGTGGGATCTAGAACTTCCTCATCAAGCGTTGTGTATGCATTCCCCTCACCCTCAGACCGAGCCTCTTCCTGACGTGAACGAATATTTAAGTTGTCATCCCAATCTGGTATCTGCGTCTCATCATCATCAGTATGTTCCTCATTGTCTATAACAACAGGTGTTACAGTTTGTGAATAAGGGTCAACATTATGCTCAGAAACGTGGTCCTCATGGCCTGAATCAGAGTCACAAAGGTTCTGGGCATCACTGCAGACCATTTCCTGGTTTGTACTCACTGTTGCTTGGGAGCAGACCTCTGATTCCCAGGCTATAGTGTGACTGAACAGCTCTGCAGACTCACCCATCTCAGTTCCACCATACTGTGCAGGGTGGATGGAGACTTGAGAGCTGGGAGAAAGCAAGTGTGATTGGGATCACAACTCAGAGGACTGGTGTTTTTTGGATGCGGTAGTTGAGGTGGCGGGCACTTGTTGGACCACTTGAGATCCATTCAAGCATTTTCTTTTTTTGGCCATCAGACTATCTTTGTTTCAGTTGTTCGTGTCCGTAAAAAAGGGAGCACATCGGATTGTCCACGGGAAGTAGTAGACATCTTACTTTTGCTTGAAGATGGTCTATCTTCAGCAGATGGTAATGGCGCTTTGCCACCTTCCCCACAGACAAACCCTTTTTTTCCTTTTCCAACACGCCTCTTCCCCTTTCCACCAGCATCTGTCATTTTGCCACTCATTTTGATTGCGACAAGATTGTGCACTTAAAATGTGGTAGTAAAACTTGAGAGGTGGTGTAGATTGCAGCGGTGGTCTAGCTTTATTGACAGCAGAATAAACAACAATAACTATCCCTGACAATGCAACTACGGCCCTTAAACTGGCAGCACAGTTTGCTATTAGAATGGCTTAGTAACAATGAGTTTCAATGTGCAATGCAGTGGTGCAGCAAATAGCTTTACACCAGTGGGACAATAATGAAGTCCAACAGCCACTTTTAGGATGCCACTAAGTTTCCTCAGTGTTTGCTAGTATAATGGCTTAGTAATAGTGATGAGCGAGTACTAAAAAGCTCGGGTGCTCGAAGCTCGGGCCGAGCCTCCCAAGATACTCGTGTACTCGGGCCGAGCAACGAGCCCAATGTTATCCTATGGGAGACCCGAGTATTTTTGTGAAATGACCCCCCGGCAGCATGTAGAAACCCTAAAAATGTCACAAAAGTCTCAGAAGAGTGCTCAAATGACATGGCAACAGCATGGGGAAGACCCCTTGAAGCATTTATCACTCAAAAGTCACAGCTGTGAACAATTTTGTCCGCGTTTCACGCCATTTTTACGGACTCACCAGAAAACCTTCCAAAATGACCCCAAAATGATTTTTCATGGCAGAAATGTTAAGGGCACATACCCAATAGTGAGATAGAGCTGGTGTATGTTACTTTTTGAGATTAATACATGAAAGATTTTACGTGAAAACATTGTGTGGCACTCCGATGTCCCTGAGAAGAGACGTACATGAAGGCCTCTTGAGTCTAATGTGCCCATTTTGAGGAAGTGAGTCTTTGTAGTATTTTCCTTTGCCAGGGCAGTCCAAAATTGTGAGGTTCACCAATGCCCCTGCATACAGACGTGCATGAGGGCCTGTAAACCTGAAGTGCCCATTGTAAGGAAGTGGGTCTATTGTAGTATAGCCCTTAGGCAGGGCAGCCAAAAATTGGGAGGCTCCACATTGTCCCTGGATAGAGACGTGCATGATGGCCTGTAAACCTGAAGTGCCCATTGTCAGGAAGTGGGTGTATTATAGTATAGCCCTTAGGCAGGGCAGCCAAAAATTGGGAGGCTCCACGTTGTCCCTGGATAGAGACGTGCATGAGGGCCTGTAAACCTGAAGTGCCCATTGTCAGGAAGTGGGTGTATTATAGTATAGCCCTTAGGCAGGGCAGCCAAAAATTGGGAGGCTCCACATTGTCACTGGATAGAGACGTGCATGATGGCCTGTAAACCTGAAGTGCCCATTGGAAGGAAGTGGGTCTATTGTAGTATAGCCCTTTGCCAGGGCAGCCAAAAATTGGGAGGCTCCACGTTGTCCCTGGATAGAGACGTGCATGATGGCCTGTAAACCTGAAGTGCCCATTGGAAGGAAGTGGGTCTATTGTAGTATAGCCCTTTGCCAGGGCAGCCAAAAATTGGGAGGCTCCACGTTGTCCCTGGATAGAGACGTGCATGAGGGCCTCAAAACATTAAGTGTCCATTGTCAGGAAGTGGGTGTATTATAGTATAGCCCTTAGGCAGGGCAGCCAAAAATTGGGAGGCTCCACGTTGTCCCTGGATAGAGACGTGCATGAGGGCCTGTAAACCTGAAGTGCCCATTGTCAGGAAGTGGGTGTATTATAGTATAGCCCTTAGGCAGGGCAGCCAAAAATTGGGAGGCTCCACATTGTCCCTGGATAGAGACGTGCATGATGGCCTGTAAACCTGAAGTGCCCATTGGAAGGAAGTGGGTCTATTGTAGTATAGCCCTTTGCCAGGGCAGCCAAAAATTGGGAGGCTCCACGTTGTCCCTGGATAGAGACGTGCATGATGGCCTGTAAACCTGAAGTGCCCATTGGAAGGAAGTGGGTCTATTGTAGTATAGCCCTTTGCCAGGGCAGCCAAAAATTGGGAGGCTCCACGTTGTCCCTGGATAGAGACGTGCATGAGGGCCTCAAAACATTAAGTGTCCATTGTCAGGAAGTGGGTGTATTATAGTATAGCCCTTAGGCAGGGCAGCCAAAAATTGGGAGGCTCCACGTTGTCCCTGGATAGAGACGTGCATGAGGGCCTGTAAACCTGAAGTGCCCATTGTCAGGAAGTGGGTGTATTATAGTATAGCCCTTAAGCTGGTGTCACACATAACGACGACGACAACGACGTCGCTGCTACGTCACCATTTTCTGTGACGTTGCAGCGACGTCCCGTCGCTGTCGCCGTGTGTGACATCCAGCAACGACCTGGCCCCTGCTGTGAGGTCGCCGGTCGTTGCTGAATGTCCAGCTTCATTTTTTGGTCGTCACTCTCCCGCTGTGACACACACATCGCTGTGTGTGACAGCGAGAGAGCGACGAAATGAAGCGATCAGGAGCCGGCACTGGCAGCTGCGGTAAGCTGTAACCAGCGTAAACATCGGGTAACCAAGGGAAGACCTTTCCCTGGTTACCCGATGTTTACGCTGGTTACCAGCCTCCGCTCTTGCTGCCAGTGTCGGCTCCTGCACTGTGACATGTGGCTGCAGTATGCATCGGGTAATTAACCCGATGTATACTGTAGCAAGGAGAGCAAGGAGCCAGCGCTAAGCAGTGCGCGCGGCTCCTTGCTCTCTGCACTGTGACATGTAGCTGCAGCACACATCGGGTTAATTAACCCGATGTGTACTGCACCTAGGAGAGCAAGGAGCCAGCGCTAAGCGCGGCTCCCTGCTCTCTGCACATGTAGCGACGTTATGATCGCTGCTTCTGCTGTGTTTGACAGCTAAGCAGCGATCATAACAGCGACTTACAAGGTCGCTGTTACGTCACCGAAAATGGTGACGTAACAGCGACGTCGTTGTCGCTGTCGCTTAGTGTGACACCAGCTTTAGGCAGGGCAGCCAAAAATTGGGAGGCTCCACATTGTCCCTGGATAGAGACGTGCATGATGGCCTGTAAACCTGAAGTGCCCATTGGAAGGAAGTGGGTCTATTGTAGTATAGCCCTTTGCCAGGGCAGCCAAAAATTGGGAGGCTCCACGTTGTCCCTGGATAGAGACGTGCATGATGGCCTGTAAACCTGAAGTGCCCATTGGAAGGAAGTGGGTCTATTGTAGTATAGCCCTTTGCCAGGGCAGCCAAAAATTGGGAGGCTCCACGTTGTCCCTGGATAGAGACGTGCATGAGGGCCTCAAAACATTAAGTGTCCATTGTCAGGAAGTGGGTGTATTATAGTATAGCCCTTAGGCAGGGCAGCCAAAAATTGGGAGGCTCCACGTTGTCCCTGGATAGAGACGTGCATGAGGGCCTGTAAACCTGAAGTGCCCATTGGAAGGAAGTGGGTCTTTTGTAGTGGGAAGTGGGTCTTTGCAATACATAATATTTTTGAGTGGAGGTTGTTTTTATGCTGTTTTTTCTTGTTATATAGGGTCCCAGTTGGTTCTTATCTTGCAGTGCACCTCATGTTTATTTTTCCATCTGTCCTGATTTTTGGCGGTTGGTGGCTGTTCACACTTGCCATCCAACCCTGTCCACTGGCTATTTATTCTAAGCAGCATGTGCTCGGGCCTGTCCCGCCCACAACCATGAATCAGTCATGGAGACGGTGACTGAAAAGCACAAGGTACGTGCTGTGCAGTCCTAATTTTGCATATGTGAGGCCACATGGCACACTTTAAATAAAAATATTTTAGTGTTAGGACTGCCCCAGGAGATTTGCCGTGACGTTGGCGGGGTGGCTCGAAAAATTGCAATTTTTTGCCAAAAATCTCATTTTTTCAATAGTACAGCTTGGAATGTTGGTACTGTGCACACTTTGCAATACATAATATTTTTGAGTGGAGGTTGTTTTTATGCTGTTTTTTCTTGTTATATAGGGACCCAGTTGGTTCTTATCTTGCAGTGCACCTCATGTTTATTTTTCCATCTGTCCTGATTTTTGGCGGTTGGTGGCTGTTCACACTTGCCATCCAACCCTGTCCACTGGCTATTTATTCTAAGCAGCATGTGCTCGGGCCTGTCCCGCCCACAACCATGAATCAGTCATGGAGACGGTGACTGAAAAGCACAAGGTACGTGCTGTGCAGTCCTAATTTTGCGTATGTGAGGCCACATGGCACACTTTAAATAAAAATATTTTAGTGTTAGGACTGCCCCAGGAGATTTGCCGTGACGTTGGCGGGGTGGCTCGAAAAATTGCAATTTTTTGCCAAAAATCTCATTTTTTCAATAGTACAGCTTGGAATGTTGGTACTGTGCACACTTTGCAATACATAATATTTTTGAGTGGAGGTTGTTTTTATGCTGTTTTTTCTTGTTATATAGGGTCCCAGTTGGTTCTTATCTTGCAGTGCACCTCATGTTTATTTTTCCATCTGTCCTGATTTTTGGCGGTTGGTGGCTGTTCACACTTGCCATCCAACCCTGTCCACTGGCTATTTATTCTAAGCAGCATGTGCTCGGGCCTGTCCCGCCCACAACCATGAATCAGTCATGGAGACGGTGACTGAAAAGCACAAGGTACGTGCTGTGCAGTCCTAATTTTGCATATGTGAGGCCACATGGCACACTTTAAATAAAAATATTTTAGTGTTAGGACTGCCCCAGGAGATTTGCCGTGACGTTGGCGGGGTGGCTCGAAAAATTGCAATTTTTTGCCAAAAATCTCATTTTTTCAATAGTACAGCTTGGAATGTTGGTACTGTGCACACTTTGCAATACATAATATTTTTGAGTGGAGGTTGTTTTTATGCTGTTTTTTCTTGTTATATAGGGACCCAGTTGGTTCTTATCTTGCAGTGCACCTCATATTTATTTTTCCATCTGTCCTGATTTTTGGCGGTTGGTGGCTGTTCACACTTGCCATCCAACCCTGTCCACTGGCTATTTATTCTAAGCAGCATGTGCTCGGGCCTGTCCCGCCCACAACCATGAATCAGTCATGGAGACGGTGACTGAAAAGCACAAGGTACGTGCTGTGCAGTCCTAATTTTGCGTATGTGAGGCCACATGGCACACTTTAAATAAAAATATTTTAGTGTTAGGACTGCCCCAGGAGATTTGCCGTGACGTTGGCGGGGTGGCTCGAAAAATTGCAATTTTTTGCCAAAAATCTCATTTTTTCAATAGTACAGCTTGGAATGTTGGTACTGTGCACACTTTGCAATACATAATATTTTTGAGTGGAGGTTGTTTTTATGCTGTTTTTTCTTGTTATATAGGGTCCCAGTTGGTTCTTATCTTGCAGTGCACCTCATGTTTATTTTTCCATCTGTCCTGATTTTTGGCGGTTGGTGGCTGTTCACACTTGCCATCCAACCCTGTCCACTGGCTATTTATTCTAAGCAGCATGTGCTCGGGCCTGTCCCGCCCACAACCATGAATCAGTCATGGAGACGGTGACTGAAAAGCACAAGGTACGTGCTGTGCAGTCCTAATTTTGCATATGTGAGGCCACATGGCACACTTTAAATAAAAATATTTTAGTGTTAGGACTGCCCCAGGAGATTTGCCGTGACGTTGGCGGGGTGGCTCGAAAAATTGCAATTTTTTGCCAAAAATCTCATTTTTTCAATAGTACAGCTTGGAATGTTGGTACTGTGCACACTTTGCAATACATAATATTTTTGAGTGGAGGTTGTTTTTATGCTGTTTTTTCTTGTTATATAGGGACCCAGTTGGTTCTTATCTTGCAGTGCACCTCATATTTATTTTTCCATCTGTCCTGATTTTTGGCGGTTGGTGGCTGTTCACACTTGCCATCCAACCCTGTCCACTGGCTATTTATTCTAAGCAGCATGTGCTCGGGCCTGTCCCGCCCACAACCATGAATCAGTCATGGAGACGGTGACTGAAAAGCACAAGGTACGTGCTGTGCAGTCCTAATTTTGCGTATGTGAGGCCACATGGCACACTTTAAATAAAAATATTTTAGTGTTAGGACTGCCCCAGGAGATTTGCCGTGACGTTGGCGGGGTGGCTCGAAAAATTGCAATTTTTTGCCAAAAATCTCATTTTTTCAATAGTACAGCTTGGAATGTTGGTACTGTGCACACTTTGCAATACATAATATTTTTGAGTGGAGGTTGTTTTTATGCTGTTTTTTCTTGTTATATAGGGTCCCTTTTGTAGTATAGCCCTTTGGCAGGGCAGCCAAAAATTGGGAGGCTCCACGTTGTCCCTGGATAGAGACGTGCATGATGGCCTGTAAACCTGAAGTGCCCATTGGAAGAAAGTGGGTCTATTGTAGTATAGCCCTTTGCCAGGGCAGCCAAAAATTGGGAGGCTCCACGTTGTCCCTGGGTAGAGACGTGCATGAGGGCCTCAAAACATTAAGTGTCCATTTTAAGGAAGTGGGTGTATTATAGTATAGCCCTTAGGCAGGGCAGCCAAAAATTGGGAGGCTCCACGTTGTCCCTGGGTAGAGACGTGCATGAGGGCCTCAAAACATTGTTCCCATTGCAAAGGAGCGGGTCTCCTGTCGTTGTAATGTCCATTCTGCAAAGAATGGGCGAAAAAATTTACCACTGGGGGTATACCTGAAACAAAGGCCTAAGTATTGCAATTTGTAACGGTCATCATCATGGTGGCGCATGAGGAGAAGGAGGAGCAGTCCAGCGATTATCCAAAGTCCAGAAGTGTGTACCCATGGGTGAGTGGAGGTACTTGGCAAACTTTAAATTTCGCTCTCATTTGCTGGTGGTGTGGTGAAGTCTGGCCCAATCCAACCATTGTTCATCTTGATCAGAGTCAGCCTGTCAGCATTTTCAGTTGACAGGCGGGTGCGTTTATCTGTAATGATTCCACCTGCGGCACTAAAAACACGCTCTGACAAAACGCTAGCAGCAGGGCAGGCCAGGACTTCCAAGGCGTAGAGAGCCAATTCATGCCACGTGTCCAGCTTGGATACCCAATAATTGTAAGGCACAGAGGAATGTCGGAGTACAGTTGTTCGATCTGCAAGGTACTCCTTCAGCATCTGGGCAAACTTAGGATTTCTTGTGGCACTACCCCGCACCTCAGGGGCTGTGGTACGTGAGGGGCTGAGAAAACTGTCCCACATCTTAAAGACTGTTCCCCTACCTCTGGCGGATTGGACTTGTGACTCTCTCGGCTGTACGCCTCGGTTGTCCACTGATTCCTGACCTATGCCGCTAGCGTTTTGTGAGGGGAATGCTTTGCCTACTTCCGTGAGTATGGCCTTCCGGAACTGCTGCATTTTGGTTGACCTCTCCTCCACGGGAATAAGAGACAAAAAGTTCTCCTTGTAGCGTGGGTCTAACAGTGTTACCAACCAGTAATGATTGTCGGCCAAGATGTTCTTAACGCGAGGGTCACGAGACAGGCAGCTTACCATAAAGTCAGCCATGTGCGCCAGACTCTTAACAGCCAGGACTTCAGTAGCCTGACCAACAAGATGACTGAACATGCTGTCCTCCTCCTCCTCCTCCTCATCTACCCTGTCCTCTGGCCAGCCACGCTGAACCGAGGATATGACTGGTGTGCATGTCATATCCTCAATTTGGCCGGAGAGTTGCTCCATGTCTTCATCCTCCTCCTCGTCATAGTCCTCCACTGCACGTTGTGATGAGACGAGGCTGGGCTGTGTGTTATCATCACCCACACCCACTACTGTTTCTTGCTGCAAATCATCGCGCTCCGCCTGCAATGCATCATGTTTGTTTTTCAGCAGAGACCGTTTTAGAAGGCAGAGTAGCGGTATGGTGACGCTAATAATGGCGTCATCACCACTCACCATCTTGGTGGAGTCCTCAAAGTTTTGGAGGATGGTACATAGGTCTGACATCCATCTCCACTCCTCAGGTGTTATGTGTGGAGTTTGACCCATTTCCCGACGGCTTAGGTGATGCAGGTACTCAACAACTGCCCTCTTCTGCTCACATATCCTGACCAACATGTGCAGAGTTGAATTCCAACGCGTGGGGACATCACACACCAGTCTGTGAGCCGGAAGATGCAAACTGCGCTGAAAGCCGGCAAGGCCGGCTGAAGCAGTAGGTGACTTTCGAAAATGTGCAGACAGGCGGCGAACTTTTACCAGCAGATCAGACAGCTCTGGGTATGACTTTAGAAACCGCTGAACCACGAGGTTGAGCACATGGGCCACGCATGGAACATGTGTCAGCTGGCCTCGCCTCAAAGCCGCCACCAGGTTCCGGCCATTGTCACACACGACCTTTCCTGGCTTTAGGTTCAGAGGTGTGAGCCAGTGATCTGCCTGCTGTTTCAGAGCTGTCCACAGCTCTTCTGCATTGTGGGGTTTGTCACCTATGCAGATTAGCTTCAGCACAGCCTGTTGCCGCTTCGCCGAGGCAGTGCTGCAGTGCTTCCAGCTTGTGACTGGTGTGGAGGGTACAGTGGATGAGGATGCGCAGGAGGAGGAGGAGGCTGAAGAGCATGACATTCCGGAGCTGTAGAGTGTGGGTGAAACACTGACTGAGGTAGGGCCTGCAAACCTTGGTGTGGGAAGGACGTGTTCCGTCCCTCGCTCAGACTGGGTCCCAGCTTCCACAATATTAACCCAGTGTGCCGTCAACGAGATGTAGCGGCCTTGCCCACAAGCACTTGTCCACGTGTCTGTGGTTAGGTGGACCTTGGGTGAAACAGCGTTGTTCAGGGCACGTGTGATGTTTTGTGACACGTGGTTATGCAACGCGGGGACGGCACACCGGGAGAAATAGTGGCGGCTGGGGACCGAGTAACGTGGGACAGCTGCCGCCATCAGGTCACGGAATGCTTCTGTCTCCACCAGCCTAAAAGGCAACATTTCCAGCGCAAGCAGTCGCGAAATGTTAGCATTTAGAACTGTGGCATGTGGGGTGTTGGCAGTGTATTTGCGCCTGCGTTCAAAGGTTTGCTGAATGGATAACTGAACGCTGCGCTGGGACAAGGACGTGCTTGATGATGGTGTTCTTTCTGCGTAGGCAACTGCAGGTGCAGGAGTGGAGGAGGCTTGTTCGCAGGCAGCATGGACAGGGGATTGGCTCGCATGCACAACCAGCGAAGACGTAGCAGTGACATCAGCAAGCACTGCTCCTCGACTCTGTTGTACTTCCCACAAAGTCGGGTGCTTGGCTGACATGTGCCTGATCATGCTGGTGGTGGTCAGGCTGCTAGTTTTGGTACCCCTGCTGATGCTGGCACGGCAGGTGTTGCAAATGGCCTTTTTTGAATCATCTGGATCCAACTTAAAAAACTGCCAGACTCGGGAAGACCTAACATTTGTACAGGCACCTTGTGTCGTCGTGTTGTTCCGGGGAACGGTTGCCTGACTTCTGCCTGGGGCCACCACCCTGCTTCTTACTGCCTGTTGTGATGCTACGCCTCCCTCCCCCTGTGCACTGCTGTCCTCGCTCTGCATATCCTCCTGCCAGGTTGGGTCAGTTACTGGATCATCCACCACGTCGTCTTCCTCTTCCGCACCCTGCTCCTCCTCCTGACTTCCTGACAATTGTGTCTCATCATCGTCCACCACTTGTTGAGACACGTTGCCAACTTCGTGAGAACGTGGCTGCTCAAATATTTGGCCATCTGTACAGACGATCTCCTCATGACCCACTTCAATATGAGCTGGCGAAAGGCCAGAATGTGTGAATGGAAACGTGAACAGCTCTTCCGAGTGTCCAAGTGTGGGATCATTAATGTCCGAGGAGGACGTGTACTCAGCCTGGTGGTAGGAAGGAGGATCAGGTTCAGAAATGTGCGGTGCAGTATCACGGCTACTGACACTTGACCGTGTGGAAGACAGAGTGTTTGTGGTGGTGCCAATCTGACTGGAAGCATTATCTGCTATCCAACTAACAACCTGTTGACACTGGTCTTGGTTCAAGAGCGGTGTACTGCTGCGGTCCCCAAGAATTTGGGACAGGACGTGCGAGCGACTAGATGTGGCCCTTAGTTGTGGCGAAATTAGAGCTTGCCCACGACCTCGGCCTCTGCCTGCACCACCATCACGTCCACTTCCTTGTTCCTTGCCAATGCCCTTGCGCATTTTGCAATGCTGTGCACTGCTGACGTGTATATTCACTACTTGTGCGTTATATCAAAGTTTCTGGAAATTGCACACAAGTGCACCTGTACGCTGCCACCGACAGGCACACACGTGCGGTTTTAAAAACCAAGCACGGACGCAATAAGAACCTAACAGGTTTTTTTGGGGAGCGACAATTACAGACAAGTCAGACACTATCTGGACTGTTTTACACTGTGTACACCAGCCCCAGATATGATGAAGGCTGGTATACGATCACCACTACCCTGCCTGCCTGCCTGCCTGTATACTGGTACAATAGTCCTGACAAGGACTCTTTTGGTCACTAGCCTGTATTCAGACCTGGCTATACCCTGCCTGTATATAGCAACAATAGTCCTGAGAAGGACTCTGCTACTGTACTCCGACCTGGCTATACCCTGCCTGCCTGTATACAACTAGAATAGTCCTGAGAAGGACTTTTGGTCACACTGTTTGCAGCCCTGCAACTGAAAAAGCTATAAAGGGCCGCAAAGCTTTCCCTGAATCAGCGACACTCTCCCTGCACTGACAGTCTGGATAGCTGTGAGCAGAGCACAGCGCGCCGGCCGATATAAAGGCTCGGTCACGCTGTGCAGGCCGGCCAATCACTGCAATTCCACAACTAACAGGGCTGTGGCATTGCAGTGGTCTGCCAGCCAATCCCTGCATGAGGGCTGGCTCTCAAAAGAGCGCCAACATGCAGAAATGAAGACCACGAGTACAGCACGAGTATCGCGAGATTACTCGGTCCCCGCCGAGCAGCCCGAGTACAGCGATACTCGTGCGAGTACCGAGTAGTTACAAGCATGCTCGCTCATCACTACTTAGTAACAATGAGTTTCAGTGTGCAATGCAGAGGTGCCGCAAATATCTTTGCACCAGTGGGACACTAATGAAGTCCAACAGCCACTTTTAAGATGCCACTAAGTTTCCTCAGTGTTTGCTAGTATAATGGCTTAGTAAAATTGAGTTTGATTGTGCAATGCAGAGGTGCCGCAAATATCTTTGCACCAGTGGGACACTAATGAAGTCCAACAGCCACTTTTAAGATGCCACTAAGTTTCCTCAGTGTTTGCTAGTATAATGGCTTAGTAACAATGAGCTTGAGTGTGCAAAGGGCAGGAGGGTACAGCGGCAGGTTTGTGGGTCAGTGTAGAGGAAAGAAAGCCTCACTTTCTATCCCTCCTAATGGGGAAATGCAGTGAGGACTCCCTGAGCTTAGCTACACAGACCCTGTTATCTGTAGCTGTTAAAATCTGTTTCCACGGACCTGACTGTCACCTATGGCTTTGAGCCTGCTGTAATTAGCCCTTACAAGGGCTAAAAGAAACTTCTATCCCTATTCTGTATAGCGCTGTGTGTAGAGCGTACACTGCAGTATCAGAGACAGGAGCTGCGCCAGCAGTGACTGACACTCAGACGCAGAAGGCAGATAATGGCGTCCTGATGGGCAGATACCCGTTTTTATAATGCAGGGACATGTCACATGGACATCCTATCACACATGCCATTGCTTCTCTGGCTAAAAGTCCACTTAGCTGTGTGTGAGTCAGGGATTGGCTGACATGCTGGCCCGCCCCACTACACGTGCGCGCTTAGGGAAGGAAGACAAGGAAAAAAAAAATGGCGATCGCCATTATCCCAGCAGCAGTGATCTGAATGCGCAGTCCACGCGCACTATACGCTGAAATTTCATAACAGTGTGAGTCACAGAGTGACTTACACTATTACAGCGAAAAGCCAGCTAGTAATTAGCTGGGCTTTTTGCTGCTAGAACCGTTCTCGAACGTAACTAGAACTATCGAGCTTTTAGCAAAAAGCTCAAGTTCTAGTTCGATCTAGAACAGCCCCCAAAATCACTCGAACCGCGAACTGGAGAACCACGAACCGCGCTCAACTCTAATGTTGACCCATCATTAGGATAAGTCATCAGTGTCTGATCGGTGGAGGTGTCTCATCAGTGTTTCCGATTTTGGCAGCTGCCAATGTACCGCCCTGTGCTCGGTAGCCAAGCCGCTCGGATCCGGACCTTCAGTGGGTGGCTCGAGGGTCTCCGGACCCGGGGTTCCTGCGGTCACTCCAATCAAAAGGGGGTTTGTGGTTTGGGGACGTAGGTGTACGGCCGGAGCCGTGTTAAGTTCGTGACACCACCCACGGGATTTGGTGAAGGTGGACACCACCGCTGCAGTTACGGGGCACCCGGAGGAGATGTTTGGCAGCAAGTTGTTAACCCCTCCTTGGGCAGGGATGTTGTCCCTGGGACCCGTTGGGGGGAAGATGTTTGGCGGTGCAGGGAGATGGGTGGCCGGAGGGCACTGATGTACTCACTATTAGTAAACACACGAGTCTCTGGTAAACCAAGGTGATGGTGGTCGGTGCCCACAGCTGGCTGCAATCTGGTCCCCCACCCGGCTGGTGGTCTCTGTCTTTCTCCCGCACCTGTTTGTGATGGTGGACTACCTACGCTTGCAACTTCAGGAGTCCGCTTCCGACTTGTGGTTGCCTGAGGAGCCCTTTTGCCCGTAGATGCTGGCCCGTGGGATCTCTGAGCCGTGGCGGTGGCTTTCTATCCCCCTCGTTGGGCTGTTGCCTTCAGTCGGGACTTTGGGTGGGACAGGACCTTTAGTCCTGGCCGCAATCAGTTAATTAGCTAGCCCCCAGTAGCTTCTGGACCTAGGTTCAGGGTCTGAGTACCCCCTTTTTGCTCTGGTTTCCGAGTCGGTTCCCTGGGTCGGTACCGGCGGGCCACTACCCTGTCCCAGTCCACCTCGGTTCCACCGAGCCGTCTTCCCGGCTCCTGCAGACAGAGGCCTCCGTCTGCCTCCTAGCCAGAGGTACCAGGGCTCCTATCCTGGCACCTGTTCAATTTGGGTTCTCTCCCCTGCTGGAGCTGCACACCTCTCCAACTTGAACTCTAGACTTGTTCTCCTTTCTTTCCCGCCTCAGGCTGTCTGAGACTCCTAGGTGGGCGTCTTCCAACCTCCTGGTTAAGCTCCCTGGTGTGTCCATCAAGCTCTGAGGGGGGTGACTAGGGTTTATGTGTTTGGTGTATGTTACCTATGAGGGAAAATGCGGGTCCCTATCTGTGACTACCTGACTGGCCAGGGCATCACGCCAGAACTGCTCACTTATGGAGCAGCACAGCACAGCTCCATTGACGAAACAGTAGCCATGGCATGTAATGCAGACCCCCCCCAATTGATTTGAATAGGGGGTGGATATGCAGTACCAAGTTGCGGCAACTAAAATTGATGGAGCTGCACCGTGTAATTGTGGCACCCCTGAGGCTTCAGTAACCACAGAGGTACTGCACCTCAGCCAGACGTGTTGTATTCCATCTCGGGTAAGGAGAAGGTTCACACAAAGCACAACACCCAGGCTCAAAAACACCTCATCAGACATGGTAAGGGCGTGATTACACCCGAAGCCAGGCTAGGGGGGTGGAGTCTTAGGAGTGGGAACACAGTATAAGTGGGAACACAGTGTAGAGTGTGGAAGAGAGACAGAGGAGCAGTAGAGGAGCTGAGACCCGTGGCCTGGAGAAGGTACTGCTCGGCCCGGGCACAGACAGAAGAGGTTCTAGAGACCATGGGAGCATCATAACCTCTCGTGGCCTTGTTCCACATATAATCTACGGGTGAAGGACTTGGCTGCAACATGGGGACTGGTCCCTAGGCTAGAGGAGAAGAACCTACGTACTCGACTAGTAAAATCAGCAGCTGAGGTGACTGCACACACCGAAGCCACCACCACACACAAATTCACTGGAAGGTGACCCTCAAGGACCAAGGGATAGAGCTTCACGCCACCCCATAGTGTTCACGGGCACAGATACAGGGTTCATTGAGCAAAGGCGCAAAGCAGAAGGGAGAAGCAAGCGCAGGAGTTGGCCAGGAAAGGGTACACTTAAGAATGGTGCACCAGATTCGATCTCCGAACTACCCAGGATCAGCTGAAGCTCATCACTGTTAATCCCAGTACTCCAAAGGTGGTCAATGGCGTGTGTGTAACCTTGGAACTGGCTACAGTGAGTAAAGACCTTGAGACTGCATTCCTGTGTTGCTCCGTTATTCACCTGCACTTCCCGCCCTGTGATAGACTACTACTACCACCTCCATCCGCCCTGGGGCCCAGCTCTACCTTTGGAGAGCTAAACCAACCCATCTGTGTCACCATCTGCCTCAGAGGCCCCCATCTCGCAGCGATAGCACAGAACTTGTCGCATACCACGGGTGGCGTCACAAATCAACCATTATTATCGCCTTTATCTTTACTAAACGACACCGCCGGGTTCACGGAACGGGGCCCTGCTAACGCGGCGTCCCAGAAACAGAACCGCAGCCCGGTAACAAGTCACCCCACGGCCCTTGTGGGTGCGTCATAATATCTTTTTGAAACATCCCCACACATTATAAGATTTGGAACCATGTATATTGAGAGGTCGAGGTCTGACCTACAGTATATCTGTTTTTGGTGCCTTGCCAAAAAGTTCCATTTGTCTCATCTGTCCATAGGACATTCTCCCAGAAGCTTTGTGGCTTGTCAACATGTAGTTTGGCAAATTCCAGTCTGGCTTTTTTATGTTTTTTTTCCAACAATAGTGTCCTCCTTGGTCATCTCCCATGAAGTTCACTTTGGCTCAAACAACGATGGATGGTGCAATCTGATACTGATGTTCCTTGAGCTTGATGTTCCCCTTAAATCTCTTTAGTAGTTTTTCTGGGTTCTTTTGTTACCCTTCGTATTATCCATCTCTTTGATTTGCCATCAATTTTCCTCCTGCGGCCACGTCCAGGGAGGTTGGCTGCAGTCCCATGGATCTTAAATTTCTGAATATGTGCAACTGTAGTAACAGGAACATCAAGCTGCTTGGAGATGGTCTTATTACCTTTACCTTTAACATGCTTGTCTCTAATTTTCTTTCTAATCTCCTGAGACAACTCTTTCCTTTGCTTCCTCTGGTCCATGTTGAGTGTGGTACACACCATGTCACCAAACAGCACATTGAGTATCTGTAGCCCTATATACAGGTCCACTGACTGATTACAAGATTATAGACACCTGTGATGCTAATTAGTGTACACAACTTGATTTAACATGTCCTTTTCGTCACATTATTTTCAGAAGTACCATCATTTCTATCCAGGCCTGCTTCATGAGTTTTATGTTTTTAAAAATTCTGTGGAAGCATGGTTGAAAAGCAATGTCTGACTTTCATTTGTTCATTTTCATAGACTTTTTTATTCACTTTTGTCAGATTCAAGTTATATCTGTGACCATTTTTGTTTTTTCTTTCATTAAACGAGGGGTAGCAACAATTTTGCCCATGTGTGTATATAGAGAGCCAGTGTGTTTAAGGGTGATATTATACAGAGGACCAGTGTGTGTGGGAGGGATATTATACAGATGAGCGGTGTGTGGGGAGATATTATACAGAGAAGCAGTGTGTGTAAGGGGAATAGTATACAGAGGAGCAGTGTGTGTAAGGGGCATATGATACAGAGCAGCAGTGTGTGTGGGAGATATTATACAGAAGGGTAGTGTGTGTAGGGATATTATACAGAGGAGCAGTGTGTGGGGAGATATTTATACAGAGGAGCTGTGTGTGGTGGTGGGATATTATACAGAGGAGCAGTGTGTGGGTCGAAATAATACAGAGGAGCAGTGTGGAGATATTATACACGGATCATTGTGTGTAGGTATGTTATACAGAGAGGCAGTGTGTTTGGGGGTATATTATACATGGGGCAGTGTGGGTGAGATATTATGGAGAGGGGCGTTGTAGAGGGTCTTTTATGGACAGGGGCAGTGTAGAGGGTGTTGTTACGAGGGGGACCCGGGGAAGCGTGCCAAGATGGGAAATGGACAGCTTCCGCCGGTCAAGGTCCACTGTGCGGTGTAAGGGACCGCTGCTATGGTCAGGAAAGAGTGAGCGGGTTGCTACTAGTGATCGTCTGGAACGTCACAGACGATCTATGTACACCGGTACGCCCTAACCCGTGAGGGTTGTATGGCTCGGGGCTTCTCGTACGGTGTACCTGTTGCACGGGGACGCACAGAGGTGCCTACGCACGTGTGCCAGCGGGAGTCACAGGATATGGCACGAGGGTAGCACAGAGGTGCCCACGCACGTGTGCTTTCAATAACCAGGTGAGTCCGGTGGAGACTCGAGGAGCTCACCTGGGACAGGAACACGGCCTGTTGAAGGAGATACTGCCGGAGCAGCAAGGCAGGAACACGGCCTGCAAACCAGGTGCTGCCTGAGCAGCAAGGGCAAAGCCCACGAAAGACAATGACGTCTGTACAGTGGCGTGGCAGCACGCTGCCAGACATCCAAACATAGAAGGACGGTCGCGCGCCGCCATGATGGCAGGAGGGGTTTTTATGGAGATGTAGCTCCAGCCAAGGGCGGGCGCGAGACGGATGTGACCCAATCATGATCTGTGACGTCCTGGCCCGGCCAGTCAGGATTCAGCACATCACCAGCCTCGTTATCTGGCCGTGTGATACCAGTGAGCGAATCAGAAGACGTCACGTGGGGCACATGCTCAACCTCCTGCCTCTGGGTCATAAAGGCGGGATCTTCGGTTTCACAATGTGCAGAGCTAAGGGAAGTCTTGCTGCTTCCCTGAGCATCTATCCTTTGCACACTGTGCAACCACTCCGACCCTCTGCGATGCTGAGCAGGAGGACACTCCATTCCTTACAAGGAGTAAACCACTAGGTGTCACCCTTCTGCTGCATCTCTTAGGAGGAAACTCCTGCAGTCTCCCAGGCCTTTGGCGCTGCTGAGCAAGAGGGCTCGCGGCAGACAAGGAATGGGGGACCACCTCATTCCTTGCAAGAGGAGAGCCACGAGATGTAACATTACCCCCCGTCTAGGGCCGCCTGTGCTCAAAGGCTGCTACCAAACCCGGAGCGTGGACATGATCCTCCAATTCCCAGGTCCTATGCTTCGGTCCACGACCGACCCACTCCACGAGGAAGTACCTCTTGCCCTGAACGATTTTTGTTTTAACCAACCTCGCTACTTCAGGGTTGTCGGACGAGGAGTCGGCCGTCGGCCACCAATCATGCCTGGCCTCTAGAACTCTGGTCCTTTTAGACCTGAAGAGGCCCATGACCTTGGAGGTATGGTCCCAGGAAAGTACATCGTTCCGTAACCTAGGGGGAACGAGGGTCTGGCCAGGTGGCACCAGGTCTAGGGGAGTGGGTGACCCGGTGGTCCCGAGGTGTTCTTTACATGACCCTGCCCAGGACGAGATCTCCCCTGTTGTCCAGTTGAGTATCGGAGCATGCCGTTTCAACCAGGGGAGTCCTAGTAGGATCTCATCCGTCCCTTCTGGAAGCACCAGAAAGGACACCTGCTCATGGTGGCCTGGTGGTACATCCATCCTGAGAGGGACGGTGATCTGGGTAATGGGTTTGGCAAGTAGGGACCCGTTGACTACCTGGACACTGATTGGTTTAGGCAACAGGACCAGGGGAACAGAGTACCTAGTTGCCAGGGAGGCTGAAATGAAATTGCTGTCAGCGCCAGTGTCTAAGCAAGCCAGGGCAGGGAAGACAGTGGTGCCGAACTGCAACTGGGCGCTGAGGGTTAATTTAGAAGGAGAGGCAGCGTCTAGGGCTCCTCCTCTGATGGAAACCAGACTTTGTCTCTTTTCCGATGGTTTTGAACATCGGGTAGCTACATGTCCCCTCTGCCCACAGGCAAAGCAAACGACCGGCGGCCGAGAGCCTGTGGTAGAGGAGACCACCTTGGAGACTTCCATGGGCTCCACAGAGTCATCAACAGAACTGGCTGGGAGACTGGTCTGGTGGGGAAGGAGAGTCAGAGGCTTTGTAGGCCAGGTAGACGTGGGTGCTGAAGAGACCTCGAGCCTCCGCTCCGCGTGGCGGATGTCTATGCGAGAAGCAAGCCGTATCAAGGCCTCTAAGGTGGTCGGCACATCACGCGTAGCCAGTGCGTCTTTGACGAACCCTGCCAGACCCTCCCAGAACACAGGGACAAGGACTTTATCTGGCCAGTCCAGCTCTGCGGCGAGTGTCCTGAACTGCACCGCAAAGTCCCCGACTGAAGTGGACTTTTGCCGAAGGCGTAGGAGTCGCAGCGCGGAGTCGTGGGTGACTTGAGGCCCGAGGAACACCTTTCTCATGGCCTCAAGATAAACTGGAAGGTGATTCACCACCCGATCTCCGCGCTCCCACAACGGCGTGGACCATTTTAGCGCTCTCCCTGTGAGCAGGGACTGGACGAATGCTACTTTCGCCTTCTCAGTAGCATAAAGAGTGGCGGACATCTCCAAGTAGGTGGTAACCTGGTTTATGAAACCACGGCACTCGGAGCTGTCCCCGTTGAAGCGCTCTGGGAGCGCAAGGCGAGGCGACTTTCCGCTCAATTCCACAGCCTGAGTAGCCGCTTGGGTGGCAATTGTCGCTAGAGCAGCCTTATCGGGGGAAGACCGCTCCACAGCTGCCAATCGTGACTCCAACTGCTGCACATAACGCAGCAACTGCTGCTGCTCTTCTGCCATAGCCAGACCTTTGGCGCGACCGTAATGTTACGAGGGGGACCCGGGGAAGCGTGCCAAGATGGGAAATGGACAGCTTCCGCCGGTCAAGGTCCACTGTGCGGTGTAAGGGACCGCTGCTATGGTCAGGAAAGAGTGAGCGGGTTGCTACTAGTGATCGTCTGGAACGTCACAGACGATCTATGTACACCGGTACGCCCTAACCCGTGAGGGTTGTATGGCTCGGGGCTTCTCGTACGGTGTACCTGTTGCACGGGGACGCACAGAGGTGCCTACGCACGTGTGCCAGCGGGAGTCACAGGATATGGCACGAGGGTAGCACAGAGGTGCCCACGCACGTGTGCTTTCAATAACCAGGTGAGTCCGATGGAGACTCGAGGAGCTCACCTGGGACAGGAACACGGCCTGTTGAAGGCGATACTGCCGGAGCAGCAAGGCAGGAACACGGCCTGCAAACCAGGTGCTGCCTGAGCAGCAAGGGCAAAGCCCACGAAAGACAATGACGTCTGTACAGTGGCGTGGCAGCACGCTGCCAGACATCCAAACATAGAAGGACGGTCGCGCGCCGCCATGATGGCAGGAGAGGTTTTTATGGAGATGTAGCTCCAGCCAAGGGCGGGCGCGAGACGGATGTGACCCAATCATGATCTGTGACGTCCTGGCCCGGCCAGTCAGGATTCAGCACATCACCAGCCTCGTTATCTGGCCGTGTGATACCAGTGAGCGAATCAGAAGACGTCACGTGGGGCACATGCTCAACCTCCTGCCTCTGGGTCATAAAGGCGGGATCTTCGGTTTCACAATGTGCAGAGCTAAGGGAAGTCTTGCTGCTTCCCTGAGCATCTATCCTTTGCACACTGTGCAACCACTCCGACCCTCTGCGATGCTGAGCAGGAGGACACTCCATTCCTTACAAGGAGTAAACCACTAGGTGTCACCCTTCTGCTGCATCTCTTAGGAGGAAACTCCTGCAGTCTCCCAGGCCTTTGGCGCTGCTGAGCAAGAGGGCTCGCGGCAGACAAGGAATGGGGGACCACCTCATTCCTTGCAAGAGGAGAGCCACGAGATGTAACATTACCCCCCGTCTAGGGCCGCCTGTGCTCAAAGGCTGCTACCAAACCCGGAGCGTGGACATGATCCTCCAATTCCCAGGTCCTATGCTTCGGTCCACGACCGACCCACTCCACGAGGAAGTACCTCTTGCCCTGAACGATTTTTGTTTTAACCAACCTCGCTACTTCAGGGTTGTCGGACGAGGAGTCGGCCGTCGGCCACCAATCATGCCTGGCCTCTAGAACTCTGGTCCTTTTGGACCTGAAGAGGCCCACGACCTTGGAGGTATGGTCCCAGGAAAGTACATCGTTCCGTAACCTAGGGGGAACGAGGGTCTGGCCAGGTGGCACCAGGTCTAGGGGAGTGGGTGACCCGGTGGTCCCGAGGTGTTCTTTACATGACCCTGCCCAGGACGAGATCTCCCCTGTTGTCCAGTTGAGTATCGGAGCATGCCGTTTCAACCAGGGGAGTCCTAGTAGGATCTCATCCGTCCCTTCTGGAAGCACCAGAAAGGACACCTGCTCATGGTGGCCTGGTGGTACATCCATCCTGAGAGGGACGGTGATCTGGGTAATGGGTTTGGCAAGTAGGGACCCGTTGACTACCTGGACACTGATTGGTTTAGGCAACAGGACCAGGGGAACAGAGTACCTAGTTGCCAGGGAGGCTGAAATGAAATTGCTGTCAGCGCCAGTGTCTAAGCAAGCCAGGGCAGGGAAGACAGTGGTGCCGAACTGCAACTGGGCGCTGAGGGTTAATTTAGAAGGAGAGGCAGCGTCTAGGGCTCCTCCTCTGATGGAAACCAGACTTTGTCTCTTTTCCGATGGTTTTGAACATCGGGTAGCTACATGTCCCCTCTGCCCACAGGCAAAGCAAACGACCGGCGGCCGAGAGCCTGTGGTAGAGGAGACCACCTTGGAGACTTCCATGGGCTCCACAGAGTCATCAACAGAACTGGCTGGGAGACTGGTCTGGTGGGGAAGGAGAGTCAGAGGCTTTGTAGGCCAGGTAGACGTGGGTGCTGAAGAGACCTCGAGCCTCCGCTCCGCGTGGCGGATGTCTATGCGAGAAGCAAGCCGTATCAAGGCCTCTAAGGTGGTCGGCACATCACGCGTAGCCAGTGCGTCTTTGACGAACCCTGCCAGACCCTCCCAGAACACAGGGACAAGGACTTTATCTGGCCAGTCCAGCTCTGCGGCGAGTGTCCTGAACTGCACCGCAAAGTCCCCGACTGAAGTGGACTTTTGCCGAAGGCGTAGGAGTCGCAGCGCGGAGTCGTGGGTGACTTGAGGCCCGAGGAACACCTTTCTCATGGCCTCAAGATAAACTGGAAGGTGATTCACCACCCGATCTCCGCGCTCCCACAACGGCGTGGACCATTTTAGCGCTCTCCCTGTGAGCAGGGACTGGACGAATGCTACTTTCGCCTTCTCAGTAGCATAAAGAGTGGCGGACATCTCCAAGTAGGTGGTAACCTGGTTTATGAAACCACGGCACTCGGAGCTGTCCCCGTTGAAGCGCTCTGGGAGCGCAAGGCGAGGCGACTTTCCGCTCAATTCCACAGCCTGAGTAGCCGCTTGGGTGGCAATTGTCGCTAGAGCAGCCTTATCGGGGGAAGACCGCTCCACAGCTGCCAATCGTGACTCCAACTGCTGCACATAACGCAGCAACTGCTGCTGCTCTTCTGCCATAGCCAGACCTTTGGCGCGACCGTAATGTTACGAGGGGGACCCGGGGAAGCGTGCCAAGATGGGAAATGGACAGCTTCCGCCGGTCAAGGTCCACTGTGCGGTGTAAGGGACCGCTGCTATGGTCAGGAAAGAGTGAGCGGGTTGCTACTAGTGATCGTCTGGAACGTCACAGACGATCTATGTACACCGGTACGCCCTAACCCGTGAGGGTTGTATGGCTCGGGGCTTCTCGTACGGTGTACCTGTTGCACGGGGACGCACAGAGGTGCCTACGCACGTGTGCCAGCGGGAGTCACAGGATATGGCACGAGGGTAGCACAGAGGTGCCCACGCACGTGTGCTTTCAATAACCAGGTGAGTCCGATGGAGACTCGAGGAGCTCACCTGGGACAGGAACACGGCCTGTTGAAGGCGATACTGCTGGAGCAGCAAGGCAGGAACACGGCCTGCAAACCAGGTGCTGCCTGAGCAGCAAGGGCAAAGCCCACGAAAGACAATGACGTCTGTACAGTGGCGTGGCAGCACGCTGCCAGACATCCAAACATAGAAGGACGGTCGCGCGCCGCCATGATGGCAGGAGAGGTTTTTATGGAGATGTAGCTCCAGCCAAGGGCGGGCGCGAGACGGATGTGACCCAATCATGATCTGTGACGTCCTGGCCCGGCCAGTCAGGATTCAGCACATCACCAGCCTCGTTATCTGGCCGTGTGATACCAGTGAGCGAATCAGAAGACGTCACGTGGGGCACATGCTCAACCTCCTGCCTCTGGGTCATAAAGGCGGGATCTTCGGTTTCACAATGTGCAGAGCTAAGGGAAGTCTTGCTGCTTCCCTGAGCATCTATCCTTTGCACACTGTGCAACCACTCCGACCCTCTGCGATGCTGAGCAGGAGGACACTCCATTCCTTACAAGGAGTAAACCACTAGGTGTCACCCTTCTGCTGCATCTAGGAGGAGGAAACTCCTGCAGTCTCCCAGGCCTTTGGCGCTGCTGAGCAAGAGGGCTCGCGGCAGACAAGGAATGGGGGACCACCTCATTCCTTGCAAGAGGAGAGCCACGAGATGTAACAGGGTGTATTATTAATTTTCTGAGGGAAATACTTCATTTTCTGGAACAACTTCAAGGGTGCTAACACTTTTGTGTGTGTATATATATGCACATTTTTCCAAGCATGGTGGTGAGAGAGTATGGAAGGTTTGAGGGGAGGAGGCGGAGCTGGGGGGAGCCTGGGCAGAGTCTCAAGGGGGACCAAAAATTTTGCCAGTATGGGGACCTGATATTCCTAGTGGTGGTTCCGGTTTGCGGACTCTGTTTGTAGAGCTCATAAGAGTCAGGACAGACGAAATCCCCTCAAGCGACCACATTTTGGAAATTACACCCCTCTGGGAGTTCATCTACAGGTGTAGTAACAAACTAGTCTTTGGAAAACACCCATGGTGTCAAACACAGTGAATGCTGCAGAATTAAAGCTTGTAATTAAGCCCTTGTCATGCCCATCAGCAAAAAAAATACAGAAAACTCTAGCCTTAAAAATTCAGTGATGCAAAAAACATTTATTTTCTAAAAAAAAAAAAAAAAATAGCCAAACCAAAAAAAAAACTATATAAAACTCCCCTCCGTATGGCGGCCTGAACACGTTTCCCCCCTTCTCATCAGGTTCACCATGAGGACTTGTTTTTTACGAGATTAGTTAGAGTTTTTATTGGTGCCATAGTATTTTTTCATCTCTTTGTATTGCTTTTTTTGTGAGGCAGAATCAAGAAAACTATCAATCAAAAAAGTATTATCCCAGGATTAATAATCATTAATCATCGCCATTGCTCCTTATCACCGTAGACTTTGGCAGGCAGGCAGGCGGTCCGCATGGGAATCCAGACTTGCTTATATCAGAAGTTACCCATGAGAGGGTCTTTTATATGATACCTGTGGACACTAGTATCATGGATGCCACTTTACCTTGAGAAGCCTCCTGATGAACCTGATGAGAAGGGGGAAAACGCGTTGAGGCCGCCATAAAGAGAGGAGTTGTGATGAACAGCACTTGTTGACCTGGACTGAATATTTTGCAGCAGATGAATGAATTAACCGCCAGTGTAATATGGATCATGGAATAGTGCTGTAGTCTTTGCCTCCCTATACTCTCTTTTAAGTGTTTCTATTGTCTACAGTAGTTATATTGTGCTCTGTCCTTTAACGGTCCCTGACTGGGTTCACCTTAGCTCTAGCACCCCTTTATTCCTGTAGAATTAGTACTAATCAGAAATGATTTTGGTGAGGCATCATGGAACCGGGAAACCATTATCTGCATAGGGTGTTTACACACTGTTAGTAGACAGGGGTTAGTTTAAATAGGGAATGAAAGTGGGTTTAGGGATGTTTTGCCAATTGGGACTTTTGAGCAGCCAAACCACATGACTACCTATAGATTGTTTCCATCAGGAAGAACCAGATGGACTTTTTTTCTACATCCACTTGATGTTTTTTCAGTATTGGTAATTGTTTGTCCGTTTATCCTTTTAGCTTGTAACAAAGGTTATATTTTATGATTAATCCTGGGATAATACTTTTTTGATTGATAATTTTTTGATCCTGGTTATATACCTTGGAGAGATTTCTAGAATCAAGAAACAGTAATTCAGGAATTGTTTGGTGCAGATTCACAAGGATTGGACTGCTGCTGGAGTCATTGCTTCAAGAACCACCACACACAGACATATCCAGAACATGGGCTACAAGTGTCGCATTCCTTGTGTCAAGCCACTCATGACTAATAGACAACACCAGAAGCGTCTTACTTGGGCCAAGGAGAAAAAGAACTGGCCTGTTGCTCAGTGGTCCAAGGTGTTGTTTTCACATGAAAGTGAATTTTGCATTTCATTTGGAAATCGCGGTCCCAGAGTCTAAAGGAAGAGTGGAGAGGCCACAATCCAAGCTGCTTGAGGTCTAGTGTGAAGTTTCCACAATCAGTGATGGTTTGGAGAGCCATGTCATCTGCTAGTGCAGGTCCACCGTGTTTTATCAAGACCAAAGTCACCACAGCCATCTACCAGGAACTTTTGAGCACTTCATGCTTCCCTCTGCTGACAAGCTTTTTGGAGATGGCAATTTCATTTTCCAGCAGGACTTGGCACCTGTCCACACTGCAAAAAGTTCCAATACCTTGTTTACTAACCACAGTATCACTGTGCTTGATTGGCCAGCAAACTTGCCCGACCTAAACCCCATAGAGAATTTATGGAGTATTGTCAAGAGGAAGATCAGACACACCAGACCCAACAATGCAGACGAGCTGAAGGCTGCTATCAAAGCAACCTGAGCTTCCATAACAACTCAGCAATGCCACAGGCTGATCGCCTCCATGACACGCCACAATAATGCAGCAATTCATGCAAAAGGAGACACGACCAAATATTGAGTGCATTTACTGTACATACTTTTCAGTAGGCGCCAACATTTCTGAGTTTAAAATAATTTTCCAGTTTGTCTTATATAATATTCTAATTTTCTGAGATAATGACTTTTGGGTTTTCATTGGCTGTAAGCCATAATCATCAACATTAACAGAAATAAACACTTGAAACACCTCTGTGTGTAATGACTCTATATAATACATAGGTATAGATCACTCTGTGTGTAATGACTCAACACTAGTGTGGTCAATACAAGGACTGATAAAGGACTTATTCCTTCCAAAGACAGTACTAAGGACCAGGGGGCACTCACTGCGATTGGAAGTACGGCGATTCTGGCAGCTAAATAGGAAGGGGTTCTTTACAGTTAGAGCAGTTAGACTGTGGAATGCCCTACCACAAGAGGTAGTAATGGCAGACACTATAACAACTTTTAAAAAGGGCTGGATGATTTCCTCAGTACACAACATTGGCGGTTATAAATGATTTAGTGACAAAATATATAATTGGTGGAGGAAGGTTGAACTAGGTCTTATGTAGAATAGTAATTTTTTTGTTGTTTAGAAAGCAACTCACAGATTCTAATTCAGACATTTAAGACATTGCAGTATAACTACAGATGAGTGACCCTCAAAAGTAAATTTTGATGTTCGTACTGAACATGGACTTTATATATATAAAAAAAAAACAATGTTCAAGTTTGGAGTTCGGGTGCTTTACATATACAATCCCATTCTAGCAAGCATTATTTACTCGGGTACACTCGGTGCTTGGCCCAGTATGAGCCACGTGCAGTGGTTGAATGGCTCACACTGGCGGTAAAATCAGTGTTATCGGATGTAGAGTGTAAAAAAAAAAGAATGGAAAAACCCTTCTCTCCCTCCCCCGAAAGTGTTCTGGTTATAGCTGGCTCCATGTGGGCGGAGACCAAAACCGCCCAATCAGTGACTTCTATTGAGGTTCAGGTCAAGTCCTGATCTAGAACTAAACTTTATCTAAAGTCTGGCTGAACCCGCCCAACCGAACTTCAAAATGTCAACTCATCTCTATGTATAACATTTTACTAAAAAGTAATTTGATGAACACTGAATGCTCAGTTTTCAGTGGCGTTGCTTTTCTATGTAATAGATTTCTTAGTAAATACATCATTTATTGCAACACTGAGGAAGGTTTTTCATTGAAATGAGATGATGAAAGTTTATTTGCTCAACAATGTTCTTGTATCTGCACGGAGGATGTTCACTAAATGTGGGTGCAGTAATAGTTCTAGTTAAAGAGAAGAGCTAAGTATGGATTATAGGCAACGTTCCATTAGAAAAAAGTATGCAAATTATGGGCTCAATATACGAAGATGGGCGTGATGAGATGTGCTGCAGTCAAATGCTCCTGTTTCATGACGTGATGAGTGTGGTGCACCTACGTGTGCGCCTCACCACAACTCCTACTCTAATCTGTGCCCAAGTAAGATTTGTGTTGTAGCGAACGCCAACACTTGTTATCAATTTGACGAGCTATGGTCGCTACATCCTTGTCCTACCACAACTCCTCCCATTTTGTTGGAACTAAGCGGAAATAGTGTGAGAACGCCAAAATTTTCATCATCATGTTACCTCAGCCGCCAAAATTTGGTCAGGAAGGGACAACGCAGGAGGCACTGGAAAGGCGTCAGAAGAGCTTTCCAGCCAACCGTCTTGTTTTTAACTATGCTTCAATAAAGATACAAAGATTTTACTTAGGTTCCTCATATTTTTTCCTTTTGGAATATCTCGTTTTTTTCTATAACTTACTGCTTAGGGGAGCAGTTGAGGACCATCATAACTCTGGAGTTTGGATTTATATATTTGGGACGAGTTACATAGTTACATAGGTTGAAAAAAGACCTAGGTCCATCTAGTTCAACCGTCCTCCACCAATTTTACATTTTGTCAATCCCTATATTTCTTTTTCTATTTTTCATTAACTCCAAACATACTTCAAAAAGCACCAAGAAATGGATGGAAACAAAGTGCTGGGGAGTTCTAAAATGGCCAGAAATGGGATCTAATTCCCTTTATACATCTGAGGAGAGATCTTATAATTGCTGTTGGGAGATGGCGCCTTCAAATATGAGAGACCTGGAGCAGTTTATAAAGAAGAGTCCAAAATGTAAGACTTCTGTAACTTTGTCACATTTTTCCTAACCTACCTAAAACATTTCCAGAACTCTATAAGTTATATACACACCACACCATGTAGACACATTTACATAATAGAGACTTGCAGAACCTATCAGCCACACATCAGACACTTAGGCCCTGTACACATCACGTTTGGAGCCTTGGAGCCTGGGGAGATTCATTTGCTGGAGTCTCTTCTCTCCAGACCGATCAGTGTTGTTGTACTCCTTTTACTTTCTTTGGTGACATCCCTTAGGGTGCAAAGTAACATTCTTAGCAGCATTCAATGAAAGCATGCTGGGCCTGAGCGACTCGTCTGTCATCTCCTGGAAGCTCCCATGATCTGTCCATGTAAAGACATCACAGCAACTTCCAAAGATATCTCTTTTATGAAGGTCATTGATGGACGCCATAGAGCATCATCCAATGTCAAGGACCATATATAAGCCAAATTATGATTCTACGTATCCTAATCACTTTTCCATCTGGCCTCATCATATGGCATGAGTCAATTCCATAAATTATTGTCAGTAAGGAAGCTCCTTAATATACACACACCAAGCCTACCTCTCACTTATTCATATTATTATTGGTAAAACCAATAGATGCGAAAGAAGACCAATCAAAGAAGAAGAAGAGCAATCATTGAAGAAGAAGAGCAATCATGAAATCCATAAATCAGATTCAGGTTGATTAAAAATATATATAATCTTCATTTTATATTATGGGAGGTATAAACACATGGGCTTGCAGTGAAAGATTAGGGGCTCAAACCCCAGCATGGGAGGACAATGTATCTCTCGATTTGCCCATCCGAGCAACATTGTCCATTAGTTTTTATATCCCAGGATATGATATTAGTTATAATGATACAATCTATGGACGCCATATTCTGGATCAGTACAACACAGATTCAACAAGGATCAATAATATGGTCTTGTGCAGAAAGTGAATCCCACAATAAATTATATATAATTAGCAACTGTGTGGGATTAAAAACTGACAAGTGTGAAAGAATCACCAGAAATGGTTACGTCTACTTTCTCACTTATGTGTGGAAATAACAAGCTGACATTACATTTAACAGCTCCTTTAAATTTTAACTAATTATTTCAGTCTTAAAATAAGAGTGCAGTCAGACGGCCATATAACATGGACGATGCTCATGCTAGGGTGAACTATTCACAAGGGTTTACGAGTTGCCAGCTGCCTGACCTAATTAATGAGGATCAAGTGCATGCTTGAAAAATGACATCAGACACACACAGTCGGATGTTCATTTTTCCTCGTTCAGAGGTTGGTCCAAACCGACAGATTTATTCCAAGTACATGGACTTATAAAACCTAGGAAAGGGGCATGGTTGGTTCTATAGTGGGCATGCCTGGATGTGTTCATTGGCCGCATATGGGCCAGGGGCACACCAATAATGACAATCAGGATAAATAGAATAGGCTTTATTCAACACACAAAGATAAAAACATTAAAAACATAAAGGACAACACACTCTGAGCAAAGCTGAGTCAAAATATCCATGGTAATGGGAAACAGGAGAAACCATGTGTATAACCACACGAAACCGTGTAAATATGAGTACAGTAGCACACGTGTGGACAATCAAGAAAGGGGGGTCCCTATCAAAAAGAATGCATCAGCGTAATTATATAGTATTTTTTTGCCACAAAACTGGATGTGGACATAAATATCAACCACTGTTCAAATAGGTGATGTGTCAGGCGGGGATAGTAGTGTCCAATGGCAATGGATCTATGTATCGCCGAAAGACACCGTATAATGAACAATGCTAGATAAACCACCACTGTACTGGAAAAAGGTATAAGTAATGCAAATGGTTTTTCAATAGCTCAAAAATCACAATGAAACCACACCAGTATACATGATGAAAAGAGTTAAATGTGCATATCATGAACCAAAGTCCAGAAGTATCAAAAAGTCTGGTGGATAGGTGTTTTTGCTGAATATCACTATTTATATAAATAATGTATAGAAAAGCACAGTAACATTAAAGAAGGGTTTCTAGCATGCTGATATACATGAGGCAGAAGGTTGAAAACCTGAACGACATTTATAAATAGTGTAGTAAATACACATAGCAGGAGTAAATAGTGAGGCAGCCAATCCTCCAGAGGGTTAAATGGAGGTTAGTGTCCACAAATCGTAGCTATAGAATGCACAGGTTCGGTTATGCCAATAGTCAGAGTTAGTTACCGTGCCTTATCTAAACAAAACCACAAACAGCGGCGATTTATCCAAAGATGACAAGATTTGCACATGAATCAAGAAGTGCTTGAGGAAATGAGGATACACGCAACCCCATTGGTGTATGGCATCCAATATTAAAGAAAAATATCACGCATAAATTGCTATAGTGGGAGCCATAACAACCATAGACCACAGGATGGCAATAAGAGAAGACACCGAGTCCCAGGGACCGTTACCATGTGGAGGGCATGTAAAAAGCTCAGAGTGGGCAACCCCACGCGTATCGCCACCAGGGTGGCTTCATCAGGGAAAGATGCAGGGGTAAAAGAGGAGAACGCCTATATATAGCTACGATTTGTGGACACTAACCTCCATTTAACCCTCTGGAGGATTGGCTGCCTCACTATTTACTCCTGCTATGTGTATTTACTACACTATTTATAAATGTCGTTCAGGTTTTCAACCTTCTGCCTCATATATATCAGCATGCTAGAAACCCTTCTTTAATGTTACTGTGCTTTTCTATACATTATTTATATAAATAGTGATATTCAGCAAAAACACCTATCCACCAGACTTTTTGATACTTCTGGACTTTGGTTCATGATATGCACATTTAACTCTTTTCATCATGTATACTGGTGTGGTTTCATTGTGATTTTTGAGCTATTGAAAAACCATTTGCATTACTTATACCTTTTTCCAGTACAGTGGTGGTTTATCTAGCATTGTTCATTATACGGTGTCTTTCGGCGATACATAGATCCATTGCCATTGGACACTACTATCCCCGCCTGACACATCACCTATTTGAACAGTGGTTGATATTTATGTCCACATCCAGTTTTGTGGCAAAAAAATACTATATAATTACGCTGATGCATTCTTTTTGATAGGGACCCCCCTTTCTTGATTGTCCACACGTGTGCTACTGTGCTCATATTTACACGGTTTCGTGTGGTTATACACATGGTTTCTCCTGTTTCCCATTACCATGGATATTTTGACTCAGCTTTGCTCAGAGTGTGTTGTCCTTCATGTTTTTAATGTTTTTATCTTTGTGTGTTGAATAAAGCCTATTCTATTTATCCTGATTGTCATTATTGGTGTGCCCCTGGCCCATATGCGGTCTCTTTTCTTCTTTCCCTCGTATATATTTTTACCGCATTAGGGAGCACCCACTTCTATTATTCTGATTAGTGGTGCACTCCAGTCATTTCCCCTACCCTGTTTTCAGGTTTTTTGTCTCCTTTGAGACATATTCTTGGTGTTGCACACCGTTGTATATGAACGTAATTGGATAAATCTTTCTTACATATATCTTATATTCTGGTTTTCAATTTTTTGCACCTGACTTGGGTCAGTGATATTGCGTGGCCTAGTGTGTTAGGGCCATGGATTGGGATGCGCGTGAGGCTGCCTGGCGGGAGCGTTCAGACAACATATTCTCTTCAGGGGCTGCTTCGTCTGTTTCTGATGAATTTTCTCTCCTTACCTCTGATCTAACATCTGCCCACAAAACGGGCATACGGTTGTGGTGGAACATACGCAGCCTTGAGGAGTACCTCAGGGCTGGTATTGTTCCACGTGGTCTACGTGTTAACATTTTTCCAGCATGGGAACCCTCTGCCGCGTTCCAAGATACGTGGGAACAAGGCCTGCTGAAGTGTTCAAATATTTTGATCAATATGTTGCTTGAACACGACAGAGTCCTACTTGCGACGACCAAGACTAACATTAAGGACCTAGAGGCCAAGTTGGCAAGGGTTGAGGACCGTCAACTGGTCACTTCTTTTCAAACCAAACTCAAAGATCAGATGGACAGGTATGAGAAGGATATTGTTGATAAAAAACGTGGCAAGTTCCAGAGGGACAAAGAAGATTTTGAGCATAAGATGGCTTTTAAGTGGAGACACAGAGGTAACCTAAGAGGCTCCAACCTAAATAGATCACACAGACAGACTACAGATAATTCTTCCCTGGCACACCATAGTGGGTCCAGTGATTTTTTTATCCACCAGCAGCGACCCCGACGGAGGGTCAGAAGAGGGGGCCGTAAGAGGAAAGAACGCAAGAAGAAAAGTGGGTCATGCCAATCGGACCTTACCCTTTCGACATTCAAGGTACAGGTTCTAGACACTAACAGTGACCCCATGAACATGAACCATCCTGAGGTAAGAGATTCCTTACAAATTATCAACTTGTCTTCCCATTCTTTATCAACGTTAGAAACTTCAGTATTGGAGAGAGGTCTCACCTTCTCACCCACTCATGGCTGCGACAAGTTTACACTTATTAAGGATCTCTACCTCTTTTGCCAAAACCTCATTTTTCAGGTCATGTATAGGAGGCCGCAACTTATGGACGAATTGGAACATGATGAGCGACAAACTTTTCAAGATCTTCTGGACCTACATGATGAGAGCTCGGAGACACCTAGTAGACGACCATTTCCACTGCGGAATAAATCAGTGGCTACTCCTTCATTTTCCCTGGTGCCGGCTATTAAAATCTTCTTTGAACTGGTAAGGAGTGACTTCATTAAACTCACCTCCAGTACACCCAGGGCTCCCAACCTGTCATTGTCAGAAAATAGGGCCATTCGGCAACTCCAAAATAACAACAGCTTCCTTATTAAGGAGGCTGACAAAGGGGGAAATGTGGTTCTCTGGCCAACACACATGTATTTAGAAGAAGCCCATAGACAACTCAACAACACGGCATTTTACATCAAGTTGCCCTCAGATCCAACAAAAGTCTTTCTGTCCAAGCTTCACCACCTCTTGGCATCTGCCCATCGTCTGGGTATAATCACAGACAAGGAAAAAGAATACATGTGGGTCAGTGAACCCATTACCCCCACGTTCTATATGCTACCCAAGGTCCACAAGTCTACAACCAAACCCCCCGGTCGACCCATTGTGGCCAACATAGGGAGTTTATGTGAAAGGGCCAGTACCTATGTTGACTTTTTTCTACAATCATTTGTCAACAAACTCCCGTCGTTTATCCAGGACACCACCCATATGGTCAAAGTATGTCAGGAGACCATCGTACCTCCAGGTGCTCTTTTGGTCACCTGTGATATAGAGTCTTTATATACTAATATCCGGCATACTGATGGCATGCGGGCTGTCACTTATTTTTTGGATCTGCAGACACAATCTGACCGCATGCATGACTCTTTTCTGGTGGATCTCCTGGACTTTATACTGTGCCACAATTATTTTCTGTTTGACCGCACTTACTACAGACAGGTGTCCGGAGTGGCAATGGGTGCACGCTGTGCACCTTCATTTGCCAATCTTTTTTTTGGGATGGTGGGAGTCGACCATTGTTTTTCCATCATGTGATTTCAAGGAACGTGTTTTGGCCTGGCACCGCTACATAGACGATGTACTGTTTATTTGGAAAGGTACACAGGAGTGTTTGTCTTTCATCTCCGGTTTAAATTCTAATACTCTTAACATTTTCCTTACCCACAGTATTTCGTCCTCGGTGGTTACGTTCCTTGATTTGGAAATTTCAATCAAGAATGATAAATTATCGACCAACTTATACAGGAAATCCACCGCCACGAATAGTCTACTTCATTTCACGAGCTTTCATCCATCACATATTAAAGCAGGTATACCCATTGGCCAATTTTTACGGGTCAGGCGGAATTGCAGCCAGGATAGCGATTTCTCTCAACAGGCCTCTAATCTCACCCGTAGGTTTGCGGATCGTGGCTATCCTAAACGGGTGATTTTGCAAGCCTACCAAAGAGCCAGATCCGAATCTCAAGGCTCCCTGATCAAAACATCTTCTAGACCAAGGGATGGGTTTGTGAGGTTCATCACCATGTACAATGACGAGTGGAGGAAGGTAAGAGAGATTCTACAAAGACATTGGCCCATACTAACCACCGACACACAGACGTCACCGGTTACTGCCCCTCGTCCTCTTCTCACTGCCCGTCGGGCCCCCAGTTTGAAGGACCTGTTGACACGCAGTCACTTCACTAGACCCACATATAAACTTCAACGTGGAATAACTTTGAAGGGCTCCTTTCCTTGTGGAGATTGTAATGTATGTGGCCATATGTATCCCACTCATAATGTGTTCCGTAACCCTCAGGATTTACTGGATCATTCCATCTACTCCTACATCAACTGCAAGAGCAAGAATGTTATCTATTGCATGGTATGCCCCTGCGACAAGGTATACGTTGGGCAAACCACTCAGGAGTTGCGCAAGCGGATTCAGAAGCACTTTTCCACCATAAATCTTGCAGCATCTGACTCCAGACAAGGTAAATCTCTGACTCCGGTAGCTGCTCATTTTTTAGCCAATCATCATGGTACTCCACGCGGTACTCGGGTCTATGGCTTACAGAAACACACTGGCAGTGCAAGAGGTGGCTCATGTGTTAAATGGCTCCTTCAGAATGAGGCCCGCTGGATCTTTAAACTACACTCAGTGGCTCCCCAGGGCCTAAATGAAGAATTACTCTTCACTGGCTTTTTGGGCTAATGTCTTTTATATATTGATTCTCTTTTTCTGTTTTTGAACAGGTCCTTCCTCCACTCTACCCAATATCCAGTGTTTTGATTCGTCAGACACCCCACCCCTGTACATCTTTTGGCTCCTCAATGTCTAACTACCTTGCCTCAATTGCCTGATTGGTCCATCGACAACTTCGGGGTTTTTCATCTCTGGATCCGCTCTCTTTACCTGGATTGTCCTCATACCTGACATCTATATGGACTTGTGACGGATTAATGATCTGATCTATCGAGATTGGTGGTCATACACTTTTTCTCTTTTTTATATTGGGGGTGTATTCCTCCATTGAATTTCTTGGTATCCCGCTAGTAGTTCTTTGTTTACGTTCCCCAGTGTGACCATTGTATATATTTATGATATGTATATCATATCTTCTAGCTTGCTGATATGCATGTAAATATATGTCTATCGATTTAGGCTAGGTCATACATTTTCTTTCCCTCTGTACTGGATTTTTTCCAGCTATACTACCTTCCCAGGGGGGCCGTCCCTTGGGTTACTATGTAAATATAATTTAATATTCCCTTTGTCCTTGTCCATCTGGTGGTCCCCTCTTGGCAGAGTTTCCCCTTTCCCCCCCCGCCCCTCTTCTTTGTGACTTCTGTACTGTGTGGTTCTTTCCATGCAGGCCTGTGCTGGTTCTATTAGCGCATTCCCGTGTGATCTATCTACTGTACATATGAATCCTTTACAACATATGATTGCTATAACATGCTGATTGGGTGTTTTGGTACAATATATATCCTTGGCAATGATGAAAAAAAAATCCAAATATGTATATCTTTCGGACACTTTATCATGCACTACTGTTTTGAAGATGTATAATTGGGATTTGTGTATCGTTTTATTATTTTTTATATTTTATTTTTTATTTTTGCAACGTGCAATCCTTAGCTGGATTGGTTCTTGCTCGTTGCATTCATCTTCTTTTGATCATGTCAGGTTATTGATTGCATATAGCTCTATGCCACACACCTGGTTGTTCTGGTCCAGTTCATCTGCACGCATGTCTGGTTTCATACATGCGTGCACTCATATGTGCACATATGTAGTACTTCATAATACCCTCCTCCTCCTTCTCTTTTTTTACATGGTTCAGCATTTATTCCACTATGGATCTATATATATTTTTTCATTAAAATCATGTAGATCCAACTGAGAGGAAAAAGATGGTTTGTTCCATCGATATATCTAGCCTCCTGTAGATATCAGTAGTTTAGATGGATGTCTTGTACGAGCATGTGGGCCTCTGTTCCCCTATAGGGTTTTCCGCAAAACAAAACCTGCAGTAACTTACGTTGTGTATATGTGAGCTCCACGGAGCCCTGCGCATGCGCATTGGGTACTCGGTTTGATTACTGCAGGCTTCCGTCCGATCAGTCTGCGCGTGCGCGGACATGGCGCGTCTCACCGCCGGTCACGCTCTGTCATTTGATTCCACAGGTGGGTGCAATTGTTTGCCTTCAAATCTTGGTATATATGTATAGGCGTTCTCCTCTTTTACCCCTGCATCTTTCCCTGATGAAGCCACCCTGGTGGCGATACGCGTGGGGTTGCCCACTCTGAGCTTTTTACATGCCCTCCACATGGTAACGGTCCCTGGGACTCGGTGTCTTCTCTTATTGCCATCCTGTGGTCTATGGTTGTTATGGCTCCCACTATAGCAATTTATGCGTGATATTTTTCTTTAATATTGGATGCCATACACCAATGGGGTTGCGTGTATCCTCATTTCCTCAAGCACTTCTTGATTCATGTGCAAATCTTGTCATCTTTGGATAAATCGCCGCTGTTTGTGGTTTTGTTTAGATAAGGCACGGTAACTAACTCTGACTATTGGCATAACCGAACCTGTGCATTCTATAGCTACGATTTGTGGACACTAACCTCCATTTAACCCTCTGGAGGATTGGCTGCCTCACTATTTACTCCTGCTATGTGTATTTACTACACTATTTATAAATGTCGTTCAGGTTTTCAACCTTCTGCCTCATGTATATCAGCATGCTAGAAACCCTTCTTTAATGTTACTGTGCTTTTCTATACATTATTTATATAAATAGTGATATTCAGCAAAAACACCTATCCACCAGACTTTTTGATACTTCTGGACTTTGGTTCATGATATGCACATTTAACTCTTTTCATCATGTATACTGGTGTGGTTTCATTGTGATTTTTGAGCTATTGAAAAACCATTTGCATTACTTATACCTTTTTCCAGTACAGTGGTGGTTTATCTAGCATTGTTCATTATACGGTGTCTTTCGGCGATACATAGATCCATTGCCATTGGACACTACTATCCCCGCCTGACACATCACCTATTTGAACAGTGGTTGATATTTATGTCCACATCCAGTTTTGTGGCAAAAAAATACTATATAATTACGCTGATGCATTCTTTTTGATAGGGACCCCCCTTTCTTGATTGTCCACACGTGTGCTACTGTGCTCATATTTACACGGTTTCGTGTGGTTATACACATGGTTTCTCCTGTTTCCCATTACCATGGATATTTTGACTCAGCTTTGCTCAGAGTGTGTTGTCCTTCATGTTTTTAATGTTTTTATCTTTGTGTGTTGAATAAAGCCTATTCTATTTATCCTGATTGTCATTATTGGTGTGCCCCTGGCCCATATGCGGTCTCTTTTCTTCTTTCCCTTGGATGTGTTCATTGGTCAGTAGGTTGAACAATGTGTTAGTCCATAGGCTGAAAGGTGGGCGCCATCGTAGGCCGGTCAATGACATCATCAGGGCGGATCTGTGGTGATGCTGATGGGTGGGTCTATGATATCATCGGTCGGTTCTGTGCCGCCCCCACGTCAGCAGTCGGGCTGCTCGGATCCAGATCCGCAGTGGATCGAGGGATTTCCGGACCCGGGGGTCACACGGACACTCAAATAAAAAGGGGACGTATTTGTACGGGGATTGCTGTAAATATTTTGTGACGCCACCCACGGTGTGTGGTAGATGTGGTACCACCGCTGCTGTTGGGGAGCACCCGGGGGAGTTGGGATAGCAGCTGGATGTTAACCCCTCCATGGGTAGGGATGGATGGCCCGGGGCTCAGTGTCCAGAACACGGGAAATGATATAGGCCGGAGGTGGCGCGCCGGGCCGGACCGGGAAGTGTTGGTGTACTCACTGTGGAATAATTGCACACAATGTCAAATGGTAAACGAAAGTGTCAGTGGCCGGCTGCCGCGTCCGGGTGTACTCGGGTCCCACACCCGGCTTGTGTACCGATGTCCCTTCCTAAGTCACTCTGTAATTTTCCTCACTTTCGAACGACTCCGTCTAAAAAGGGGAAGTCCACTCGCGGTATGTTCTGGTTGGGAGATGTGCCCGTGAAAACTGACCCTTGAGATTTCAGTGGGTGTTTGCGGATACCCTATCCCCCGCGGTGGGCTGCCGTTTCGCTCTATCTGGGCTGACACTTCTGGAGCTAGGCTTGAAACCTGCTCCCAGCCTGGTGAATTAGAGAAGGGGCTTGCAACCGTGTTCTAACTAGGGTCCAGGTACCCCGCCTGTGCACGGTTTCTGGACCGGATCTCGCTGTTGATACCGGCTGGCTCCAACCCTGTCCCGGTCCACTCTGGATTTCCCACCACCGTATTCCCGTCACCTTTGGACACAGTCCACTACTTGCCACCTAGCCAGTAGACCAGGGCCACTACCCTGTCTACTCTTCACTAGGCTCAGCTCTCCTTTGACAGTCTGTCACTGTCACTCCTCTCCACTTCAACTCCAAACTAGAACTCACTTGTTCCCGCCCCCGAATCCTCAAGACCCCTAGGTGGGCACTCCCAATCCGCCTGGTCCTGACCACTGGTGTGTCCTTCCTACCCTGAGGGGGTGGCTAGGATTTTGTGGCTGATGGAACCTTGTGTGGGAAGGTGTTATGTAGGGTGTAGTACACTTCTGTGACCACCTGGCAGCACCAGGGCATCACAGTTCCATGGTGACACTGATGGGCAGGTCTATGACATCTTCGGGCGGATCCATGATGATGCTTATGGGCGGGTGTATGATGTCATCGGGGGTCATCTTGGATATCTCTGAAGACTGGCTTATGTATAGAGAATCAATTTCATTGAACACATTTCCCACAGTCCTCTATGTCCAGAGGTTAAGTATTTAATCCAATGGCTCTCCTCAACAATCGCATGGCAATGCTTCGACGGCTCTCCTGACCCGAGCCTAAGAGCTGCATAGAAATACACGGTGACATGTTTGGATTAATAAAGCCACCCATTGCAATGTGATCCTCGTCTGTTTTATACAGTTCTTTGACTGTGCCCCAATAATGAATAATGCAACCAAAATACAATCTACTCATTGCTGATGAGACTGTCAGAGAAGGCAGAGGTTGTTTATGTCAGTTCCATAGAGAGTGAAAGTGGAGGTCGATCATGTGTAGAGTTGAGCGCGGTTCGCGGTTCGAGGTTCTCCAGTTCGAGGCTCGAGTGATTTTGGGGGCTGTTCTAGATCGAACTAGAACTCGAGCTTTTTGCAAAAGCTCGATAGTTCTAGATACATTCGAGAACGGTTCTAGCAGCAAAAAGCAGGGCTTTTTACAGCTACAGTGTGCAGGAGCCATCGCTGGCAGCCTGCCACAAGCTGGTAACCAAGATAAACATCGGGTATCCAAGCAAAGCGCTTTGGTTAGTAACCTGATGTTTATCCTGGTTACGTGCAGGAAGCCCACACTTCCCCGCTCAGCTCGCTCCGCCCCCTCCTGCCCGCGGCATGTACACATACATACACACACACACACACACACACACACACACTCTGCACACATGGTCCCGCTCGGTTTATCTGCGGTGATGAAGTCCCGCCATCTCGACCTCAGCGCTGTCACTGTCCTCCATGGCCGCCGCTTGTCACATCACCTCTCGTTTCCGACCCGAGACTGACTAGCGGTGACGTCACGGGCCTCTCGCGATACTTGGCTGTGAAGGTCATTGAACTCAGTGACAGGTGCTGTCAGTGTGCTGGAGATCAGCGCAAGTAATGTACCTTGCTGACAGCAGCACTTGTCATCCCCTGCAGTGACCTGGGCTGACCCATTGATGTTAGCTCAGGTCACTGCATTGCTCTCCCAGCCAATGGGGAACATTCTGCTCTTCATTGACTGGGACAGTGTGGATCGTCATGGCAACCCCTTGGATTACACCAGACCTGGATTTGTTTTTCTTTCTAATAAATTGGTTAAAGAGGGAATGTTTTGGGGAGTGTTTTTTCAAATAAAAATGTGTTTGTCGTCTATTTTTTTTTATTACTGACTGGGTTGGTGATGTTGGGTATCTGATAGACGCCTGACCTCACCAACCCCAGGGCTTGATGCCAGGTGACATTACACATCTGGTATTAACCCCATATATTACCCCGTTTGCCACCACACCAGGGCGCGGGATGAGCTGGGGCGAAGCACCAGGATTGGCGCATCTAATGGATGCGCCACTTCTGGGGCGGCTGCGGCCTGCTATTTTTAGGCTGGGGAGAGTCCAATAACCATGGACCTCCCTAGTCTGAGAATATCAGACCCCAGCTGTCTGCTTTACCTTGGCTGGTGATCCAATTTTGGGGGGACCCCTACGTGTTTTTTTTTTTAATTATTTATTTAATTTAAAATAACAGCGTGGGGTGACCTCAGTTTTGGATTACCAGCCAAGGTGAGGTTGCCAGCTGTGGTCTGCAGGCTGCAGCCGTCTGCTTTACCCTAGCTGGCTACAAAACTAGGGGGAACCCTACGTCATTTTTTTTTTCATTTTTTTGGCTAAATACAAAGCTAAGCACCCCTTAGTGCCACATGAAAGGCACCAAAGGGTGCAAAATTACAAAATGCAGGAGAGTGGGACATTATGTGTCTTTCTGCCATTATAATGACAGAAAAGACTGATATGAAGTGCACAAGCACAAGAAAATCACCAGAGCGCTCTACGCTGTGAAAAGCAGTAGAAAATAGCACTGGAGTGAACATGTGACCGCCTCATGTAGGATGAAGCTATGGATCCTGGGTAAATTTAAGAATTTACCCTCCTTCAGTTTTTTTGCAGTACACAAAAAAAAACGGAAGGCACACGGATGACAAACAGATGACATACGGACCGTCTACGGAACGGAAACGGATGCCACACGGATGCACCCGTGAAAAAAAACGGACTGTTTTTTGCAGACCGCAAAAATGGATCGGTCGTGTTAATGTAGCCTTATTCTGATCTGCCGTTTATAAACAGCAGGCAGAAATAAGTGGGTTCAGGGCTAGCTGAGACCATGGAGATCATGATTCAGGACGGTTTTTCAGGTTCCCGCTCACGTGATCACAGGTATACACCGTACACCGATGATCACGTTACAGTAAATGACAGTGTCGGTAAAAAATTATTTATCTCCCATCTGGCATGAACAAACACTTCTTCTCCACTTCTTCTCCACCTTTTCTCCACTTTTTCTCCATTTTTTCTCCATTTTTTCTCCACTTTTTCTCCACTTTTTCTCCACTTTTTCTCCACTTTTTCTCCACTTTTTCTCCACTTTTTCTCCACTTTTTCTCCACTTCTTCTCCACTTTTTCTCCACTTCTTCTCCACTTCTTCTCCACTTCTTCTCCACTTTTTCTCCACTTTTTCTCCACTTTTTCTCCATTTTTTCTCCACTTTTTCTCCACTTTTTCTCCACTTTTTCTCCATTTTTTCTCCACTTTTTCTCCACTTTTTCTCCACTTCTCCACTTTTTCTCCACTTTTTCTCCACTTTTTCTCCACTTTTTCTCCATTTTTTCTCCACTTTTTCTCCACTTTTTCTCCATTCTTTTTCTCCGTTCTTTTTCTATGGTCGGTCTACCCATTAGCTCTGCCATGCATAGTGTAGCTCTACACCTACTGCACATGTTACTTTATGATTGACATCTCTTTCGTACCAGAGCTGTCTAAGCCTACTCTGCCCCATATTTGTCATTACTATATTGTCCTTGTACTGTATTATGACATTTGTATCATGTGTTTCATTTCTTGCTGTGTTGCAATTTTTTTGCTGCATCCCAATTGTACCTCTACATTGTTCGAGTTTATGTTATTGTTCTCTCACTCTTATGTGATACTGATTATTGTCATTTTTCAGGATTACATGCAGATAAGTCCAATCTGACGAAGGCTCAGGCCGAAACGTCATTTGTAACTTGTTTTGGACAAAACATATATGCTTATGAAAAAATTTTTTTTCTTAATACGGACCAATAAAGAGTGATTTTGCAATACTATCCGTTGTGACTTACTGACTTAGTCTTGGAGATTTAGAGTGCCGAGGTTACTCACTAATTTTATCTATTATTACCTCTGAGCACCTATATACCAGTGAGCAGAGCTTCCTCTACAGTAGTTCTCCTGATTAGGCATGCCCTTACCTCATGAGCAGGGCATTGCAGCTTTGGTAGCAACCATTACGACATGGACTCTGCTGCTGTGGACCCGGGGAGAGTGAGTGCAGATTCATTGCACCCACACTCCTCACATGAAGGGTCCGCACTCCTAGAAAATGGGGGATACGTTCCCTGAGTGTCTCCCCCCCATATTCTAGACGGTCCAGAGTCGTCGTGGGACCCCTGTATTTTTTTTCTTACAATAAATTGGTGAAAGAGGAAATGTTTTGGGGACTGTTTTTTCAAATAAATTTCTTTTGTCGATTTATTTTTTTTTTGTTAGTACTGACAGTTTATGATGTTGGGTATCTAATAGACGCCATGACATCACAAACTGCTGGGCTTGATCTCAGGTGACTTTACAGCTAGTATCAACCCAATTTATTACCCCGTTTGCCACTGCACCAGGGCACGGGATGAGCTGGGGTGAAGCACCAGGATTGGCGCAGCTATTTTTAGGCTGTGAAGGCCCAATAACTATGGACCTTCCCACCCTGAGAATACCAGAGCACAGCTGTCCGCTTTACCTTGGCTGGTGATCCAATTTGGGGGAGACCCTACTTTTTTTGTGTAATTATTAATATTTATAAAATAATTATAAAAAAAGAGCCTGGGGGGACCTCCACATTGGATCCCCAACCACGGTAAAGCTGCCAGCTGTGGTTTTCAGGCTACAGCCGTCTGCTTTACCCTAGCTGGCTATCAAAAATGGGGGGACCCAACGTCATTTTTTTTTTTAACTATTTTTTAAATAGAAAAAATTAATGGGCTTCCCTGTATTTTGATTGCCAACCAAGGTAACGGCAGGCAGATGGGGGTGGCAACCCATAGCGGTCTGCTTTATCTGCGCTGAGAATCAAAAATACCGCGGAGCGCTACATCATTTTTTTTAAAGATTTATTTTTACAGCACTGTGATGTCCAGCAATCAAAATACAGGGAAGCCCATTTTGTTTTTAGTTATTTAAATAAATAATTAAAAAAAATATATATGGGCTCCCGCTGCATTTTTTGTATTGCTAGCTAAGGGTAATCCAAGCAGCTACTGGCTGCTAACCCCCACTGCTTGGTGTTACCTTCACTGGCAATGGAAAATCCAGGGAAGCAGTTTTTATTTTTTTTGCCAAAAAACTACAAAAAAAGGACGTGAGCTTCGCCATATTTTTGTATGCTAGCCAGGTATAGCAGGCAGGTGCTGGAAGAGTTGGATACAGCGCCAGAAGATGGCTCTTCTATGAAAATGCCATTTTCTGAGGCGGCTGCAGACTGCAATTCGCAGCAGTGGGGCCCAGAAAGCTCAGGCCAACCTGTGCTGCGGATTCCAATCTCCAGCTGCCTAGTTGTACCTGGCTGGACACAAAAATGGGGCGAAGCCTACGTCATTTGTTTTCTAATTATTTCATGAAATTAATGAAATAATAAAAAAAGGGCTTCCCTTTATTTTTGGTTCCCAGCCGGGTACAAATAGGCAACTGGGGGTTGGGGGCAGCCGTACCTGCCTGCTGTACCTGGCTAGCATACAAAAATATGGCGAAACCCACATAATTTTTTCAGGGGGCAAAAAACTTCTGCATACAGTCCTGGATGGAGTATGCTGAGCCTTGTAGTTCTGCAGCTGCTGTCTGTCTGTATGGAGAAGAGCAGACAGCAGCTGCAGAACTACAAGGCTCAGCATACTCCATCCAGGACTGTATGCAGAAGTTTTTTGCCCACCAAAAAAATGACGTGGGCTTCGCCATATTTTTGTATGCTAGCCAGGTACAGCAAGCAGCCACGGGCTGCCTCCAACCCCCAGTTGCCTATTTGTACCCGGCTGGGAACCAAAAATATAGGGAAGCCCGTTTTTTTTAATTATTTCACTTATTTCATGAAATAATTAAAAAACAAATGACGTGGGCTTCGCCCCATTTTTGTGTCCAGCCAGGTACAACTAGGCAGCTGGGGATTGGAATCCGCAGCACAGGTTAGCCTGAGGTTTCTGGGCGCCTCTGCTGCGAATTTCAGTCCGCAGCCGTCCCAGAAAATGGCGCTCTCATAGAAGCGCCATCATCTGGCGCTGTATCCAACTCTTCCAACAGCCCTGGAGCCGGGTGGCTTGTTGGGTAATCATGAGTTAATACTGGCTTTGTTTTACTAGCCAGTATTAAGCCAGAGATTCCTAATGTCAGGCACGTTTGACCCGGCCATTAAGAATCTCCAATAAAGGGTTAAAAAAAAGACACCACACAGAGAAAAAATACTTTAATAAAAATAAATACACAGACACATTAGAGACTCCATCTTTATTACCCCCTGTCAGCCCAATAAATCCCCAATAAACCAGCGCTGATAAGGTTTTTAATAGAGGCTTAAATTATAAGCAGCAATTTCAGCGTTCCAAGTGCCTTTAAATGAATTTGAAGAAACTGCACTTCAGGATTGTAGTGAGGATTGTAGTGAGGATGAGGTGCCCCAGCCCATCACTTGAAGCTGGGGCACCTCATCCTCACTACAATCCTCACTAGTGTAGTAGTAGTGACGATTGTAGTGAGGATGAGGTGCCCCAGCCCATCACTTGATGAGCTGGGGCACCTCATCCTCACTACAATCCTCACTACAATCGGGAAGCAGCGTGCAGCCTTCACTCCGTGAGTGATTGTCGCGGGCGGAGGAGGGGACGCCGCGCTCTCCCACTGCTCGGGTCCGGCTGCCGCGGCTGCTGCGGCCTGCTGCTGCTCGGTGGCTCGAGCGATGGGCCGGATCCCGGGGACTCTAGCGGCGCTCCTCGCCCGTGAGTGAAAGGGGGTTTTTGGGTGTGGGGATTGTTTATTGTCCGTGACGCCACCCACGGTTGTGGTGATTGAGTGTACACCACCGCTGCTCTGGCTGGGGATCCCGGGAGTGATGGTGTGGAGCAGCCAGTTGTTGTGTTGCCCCTCCGTGGGTAGGGGTTGGTGATCCCGGGGCCCAGTGATGGGGTTGGGATGGTGGGCAGGCGGGTAGGGGGCCTGCGGAGGCGCAGGGGCAGCGCTGTGCCGCACGGCACGGAGGTACTCACTCAGCCAGTAAACACGACACAGTTCTCGGTAAACAAACGGCTGGTTGGACGGGTCCCTCAGACGGTTGCACTGCTAATATCCCCTGACCCCAGGTTGTTAGTGTAAGTTCTTTCCTTTGCCTCCGTGCACACTCTTCCTGCTCTCCGGTTTCCAGCTGGCTCCCCGATTCAGTACCGGGGGGCCACCGCCCAGCCCCGGCTACCTGCGGTTCCACCAACTGGCTCCCCGGTTCCCTGCAGACGGGCACTACCGTCTGCCTGACTTTCTGCGCAGGGGCCCTAGGCTCCAACCTAGGCCCCAGTCTGCGTCTGCCTCTCTGCAGACTTCCTCTCTCCTTCACTCCTGAACTTGTCTGGGCTCATTTCCTGCCTCAGGCCAGCTAACCCCTGGGTGGGCGCCTCCATCTCCTGACTCCGCCCACCTGGTGTGTCAGTCTGAGCCCGAGGCAGAAAGCAGGTCACTTTGGGGATGTCTGCTGTGAACTGCTGGGGGTGGGGGTGTGTGTGTTGTTACCTGTGTCCCCTGGCTTGTCCAGGGCGACACATGATCATTGCTGCTAGCGGTAACAGCGGTAACGCTGACAGACGCGTTACCATAGCAACGGTGCTCCCGGAGCCGCGGTTAGCGGTGACGTCACCGCTAACTGCGTTGCTATGGCAACGGTGATCTCCGTTAATGACCGGCTGTGTCAGCCGGTCTCTAACGGAACGGGGAGTCGACCGTGTGCTAGAGCATATCGCCGGTACACGGCGATACACAAATGTGCACCGTGTACCGGAGAGATGCACTCGCAGGTCCTACATGACGCGTCATAGTCATGTGACCAGTCTGTAGCCAATGAGATAATAGCCACGTGACTGGTCACATGGCTATTTTGACGTCACGATAGGTCCTGCTTCTCTGCTGGCAGTACCGGTCACCGGGAGGATTCAGCGATCATCGGATGGAATAGCGGCAGGAGACAGAGTGCAGGAGGGATCGCGGGGACCAGTAAGTGTTATGGCAATGTTTATTTACTGTATGTGTACATTTATAATGCATTTTTGTGTGTTTGTCATTGCCTCCCATTATAGCCTATTGGTTCGAGTTCGGTTCGTCGAACGTTCGACGAACCGAACTCGAACGGGAGCTCCGTTCGGCGAACCGCCCTCGAGCCGAACCGCGACCGGTTCGCTCATCTCTAATCATGTGCACTTTCACTCCATTCAACATGGGGCTTTACAGTGACTGTTTTTTGTAATTGCTGGGTTTCCCAGTGATTGGAATCCAGTTATTAGTAAGTTATCCCCGACCCCTACACTATGCAGAGGCATTAATTTGGATTCTGAGAATACCCCTTTAAGCAGTTACCCAAATGCAGATTCAGCAGTGTTTGCTATATATGATGACGCACAGATTAATCATTACAGCAGGCTATCGCTGATGTCAGACATCATATTCCCTCCAGCCACAGAATGACAGCTGTCTTCTAGTGCACAGGGAGGCCTCACTCAGACATCCTGGGGGGTTTTCATACGAGAACATTTACCATTTTTTACCACTGTGCTGATTCTGATTTTCCTCCATTTTGGTCCATGGGTCCATATGTACCATGTATTTTTCTCATATATACAGTGCCTTGAAAAAGTATTCATACTCCGGGCATGGCCTTAATACTGAGGGGAAAAACTTACCAAATACTCAACGCATACATGTGACCTTAATATTGAGGAAAAAAACCTTACCAAATACTCACTGTGTTCATGTGACCTTAATACTGAGGTAAAAAATTTACCAAATACTCAATGTGTGCATGTGGCTTTAATACTGAGGTAAAAAACCTACCAAATACTCAACATGTGCATGTGGCCTTAATACTGAGCTAAAAAACTTCACCAAATACTCAACGTGCGCATGTGGCCTTAATACTGAGCTAAAAAACCTCACCAAATACTCAACGAGCGCATGTGGCCTTAATACTGAGGTAAAAAACTCACCAAATGCTCAATGTGTGCATGTGACCTTAATACTGAGGTAAAAAACCTCACCAAATACTCAGTGTGTGGATGTGTACCGCCCCGCGGGCTCGGCTGCGACCGCCGAGCCGCTCGGATCTGTGCTCGTACAGTGGGACGAGGCTCGAGCCTCTCACGGACCCGGGGGTCACGTCTAGAATTGAGCGCGGTTCGTGGTTCATGGTTCTCCAGTTCTAGGCTGGAGTGATTTTGGGGCATGTTCTAGATCGAACTAGAACTCGAGCTTTTTGCAAAAGCTCGATAGTTATAGAAACGTTCGAGAACGGTTCTAGCAGCAAAAAAACAGCTAAATCCTAGCTTGGTTTCTGCTGTAATAGTGTAAGTCACTCTGTGAATCACACTATTATGACATTTCAGTGTATACTGTGCGGGAACAGCGCCTTCAGATCACTGCTGTTTGTATAATGGCGATCGCCTTTTTTTTTTTTCTTGTCTTCCTTCCCTAAGCGCGCGCGTGTAGTGGGGCGGGCCAGCATGTCAGCCAATCCCAGACACACACACAGCTAAGTGGACTTTTAGCCAGAGAAGCAACGGCATGTGTGATAGGATGTCCATGTCACATGTCCCTGCATTATAAAAACGGACATTTTCGTCCAGGACGCCATTATCTCTTCTGCGTCTTTGGTGTCAGACATCACTGTCGCAGCTCCGTCCTCCTGAGTCCTATCGCCGATACAGCTGTATGCGCTGCATACACAGCGTTAGACAGCTTAGGGAAAGCACTTTATAGCAGTCCTTTTAAGGGCTCAAACCGGCAGGGTCAGAGAGCCATAGGTGACAGGTCCTGCAAACAGCAACAGCGTCTGTGTAGCCAAGGTCAGGGATTTCCTCCCTGCATTTCACCATTAGGAGGGAATAGAAAGGCAGGCTTCCATTCCTCTACCCAGAGCCCCACAATCCTGCCACTGTACCCTCCTGTCCTCTGCACACTCCAACTCATTATAACTAAGCCATTATACTAGCAAACACTCAGTGTACCTAGTGGCATCCTATCTGTGGCTATTGGATTTTGCTATAGTCCCACTAGTGCAAAGACATTTGCAGAGCACGTCTGCCTGCATTGCACACTCCAACTCTTTTTAACTAAGCCATTATACTAGCAAACACTCAGTGTACCTAGTGGCATCCTAAACGTGGCTATTGGACTTTGCTATAGTCCCACTAGTGCAAAGACATTTGCAGAGCACGTCTGCCTGCATTGCACACTCCAACTTTTTTAAACTAAGCCATTTTACTAGCAAACACTCAGTGTACCTAGTGGCATTCTAAACGTGGCTATTGTACTTTGCTATAGTCCCACTAGTGCAAAGACATTTGCAGAGCACGTCTGCCTGCATTGCACACTCCAACTTTTTTAAATTAAGCAATTATACTAGCAAACAGTCAGTGTACCTAGTGGCATCCTAAACGTGGCTATTGGACTTTTGTCTATTCACACTATTGTAAAGATATTTGCAGCACGTCTGCCTGCATTGCACACTCCACCTTTTTTTAACTCAGCCATTATACTAGCAAACAGTCAGTGTACCTAGTGGCATCCTAAACGTGACTATTGGACTTTGCTATAGTCCCACTAGTGCAAAGACATTTGCAGAGCACGTCTGCCTGCATTGCACACTCCAACTTTTTTAAACTAAGCCATTATACTAGCAAACACTCAGTGTACCTAGTGGCATCCTAAACGTGGCTATTGTACTTTTGTCTATTCACACTATTGTAAACATATTTGCAGCACGTCTGCCTGCATTGCACACTCAAACTCATTATAACTAAGCCATTATACTAGCAAACAGTCAGTGTACCTAGTGGCATCCTAAACGTGGCTATTGTACTTTTGTCTATTCACACTATTGTAAACATATTTGCAGCACATCTGCCTGCATTGCACACTCAAACTTTTTTAAACTAAGCCATTATACTAGCAAACAGTCAGTGTACCTAGTGGCATCCTAAACGTGACTATTGTACTTTTGTCTATTCACACTACTGCAAATCTATGTGCAGCACCTCTGCATGACACCCTCCTGCTCTGTTTTTAATAAGCTATAATGATAGCAAAAAATACTGCCATTTAGTGGCATCATAGAACTGGCTGTTGTATTCCATTAGTGCCCCACTGGTGACAAGCTATTTCTAGCACCTCTACATGACACCCTCATGCACATTTTGCTACGCTAATGTTATAGCAAACTCATGGAATTCATTGCTGCATTTCATAATTCGGAGGGATAGAAAGTCAGGCTTCCTTTAGCTTTTCCTTCTGTTCATAGACAGCATCTCCAAGAGCAATTTCCCCTCCACGTCTAAGTGTGGAGAGGCAGCTAGTGCGCATGCGTGTGCCGATGTACCCCAGCTGCAGCATAATTACAGTGTTTCGCCTAGTGAGTATGCTCAGCCTGAATGTGTTATTCCTGACGCTAAGTCTTCTTTTCGGGATACAGCGCATGCTCCCACACTAAGTGTGAAAAGCCTCTTTGCACAGGTGCTTGCATTCCGTGCCGGGTCTAAGTCCTGTTTTGTGCCTAGACACCATGCTAAAGCTGATAGTCTTTTTTCAGAGACTGTATTTCATGCTACTGAGCATGCTCAGGCACTTACTGCATCAGAGACTAGGTCCGGTAATGAACTCTTTGGCCATGGCCCTGATGTGGGGGGCACATATAGACCACAGGGCATCAGGTGTCCTCCCAAATGGCTTGCAGAGGCCCACACCTATGACTTGTCACCGCATTATTGATGGTCAGACGATGACTGGTGAGGTGTTTGGGTCATGGCAGCCATGAGGTCATCATTGAAGTTGCGGTTCCAAATAGGACGCTAGTTATGCCACTCATGACGTGTCACTCTACTTTTGTCTCCAGGAGGTGCATTGTGGTTCACCCTGGTTTGGGGCGGACCCAGGTTATAAAAGGGGCTGGAGCCAACAAGGAGGTGCGCAGTCTTCTATTATGCTCCGAAAGAGCACACCTCCATGTGTTGAACCCATTGCGGCTTTAGGCCAGAGGTAGGCAGGGATAGGGTGTCGATGCAGGCCACCACCACAGTTGGTAACGCAGAACGGTTAAGACCAGCTCCTGTCCTACCAGTCCTGCTTGTGCAGCCCAGTGGCATTAACAGGCCTGCTGCTGCTGATGCGCCTGCTGTCCACAGGTGTGCCCCTACGCACACGGTCAGCGTACTCAATGGCCCCTGTGTTGTTAACAGGGAGTTCCTGGGCTGGGCGGGCATGTGGACCCTGTGACGCTAACAGGGCTCACAGTCTCCAGATCCGAATGGTGTCTAACTCGGTTCAGGCTACTATTAGTTTCATAGCCACACAGCTCTGTATCCTCCACCAAACCTTCCAGTTGCCAACCTCTCCTTTTCCAACTGGGAGCACGGTGGACACTGACTGCTGATGGGGATATATACCTTTCTCTTTCTTTTCTTATTAATTTTCGTTATATAGCGGTCACAGATTATATACCACTTTATCCAAATCTGCCAGTCCCACTGTAACAGATGGTGTTTCTTCAGCAAATGTTACAGTTGCTTAACCTCCAAATCCACGGACCAAAACTTTTTTCCCCTTTCCAACACACCTGTTCCCCTTTCCAACAGCATCTGTCCTTTTTCAACTCATTTTGGGATATGACCAAAAGTGCAACTGTGCAGGGACACCGCACTCAACGCCATCTCAGCACAGCAGCCATCCCTCGGTCCCTCCGATGTGGACAAGGAAAAGACCATTTCCTCCTATCCATGACAAAGCGTTGAGATTCACTCTGTGCAGCACTGGTGTTTAGTGGAAAAGTAGATCTAAGATTGCGTACCCCATTCTGCAGATACTCCTGTATACGTGCGTCCATTTCTATGGCAGGAATTAGTTCGCCAAATTTTGTCTTGTACCGGGGATCTAACAGTGTGGCAACCCAGTATTCAGGATTACTTCAAATTCATACAATCCGAGGGTCATGTAGGTAGTGCAGCAAGAAGGCGCTCATGTGTCTTGTGCATCCAGGAGGACCAAGTCCTTGGTGTGTTGGTGGCAGAGAGGTGAGAATCGTGCATCCTTCCTCTGCCCTCTCCCCACAACCTCGCACAACCGAAATGTGAGCAAGCTCTCACTCATCGGCTGAGTCTTCCATGCCCATCGCCAGTTCGTCCTCCATTTCTTCATGGGCTCCTGCACTTTCATCAACACTTTTTGCTGATACTATGCGCCCTTGTTAATCCCTCTCCCTCACCATGAATGCCGCATAGGTGCCGCTGACCATCTGGACCTCGTAGATCTTGTTATCCCTTCCGCATATGACTCCTCCTGTACTTCCTCCCCTTCCTCTTGTCCCAACACCTGACTCCGAATAATAATTACAGTGTGCTCCATCATGTAGATGACCAGAATTGTCACGCTGAGAATGACATTGCCAGTGCTAAACATCTTCGTCGACATTTGTGAACTGTGTAGCAGGGTGCATAGGTCCTTGATCTGACACCACTCCAGCAGCGTGATCTGCACCACCTCTTGATCAAGTTATCCCAGGCTATATGTCATACCGTATTTCAGCAGGGCTCTGCGGTGCTGCCACACACGCTGCAACATGTGCAGATTCCAATTCCTGCGTGTCGGAACATCGCATTTCCGGCGTTTAACTGCCAGACCCTAAGACTTCCGGAGTTATGAAAGTTGTTGAGCTGCTGTGTGCGCACGATGGAAGTGAGCACATAGCGAGCGTGCCCGCTGCACAAGTCCGTGTAGGCCGTGATGGTGTTTTAAAAATTGCTGGAGAATTCGGTTCAACACGTGAGCCATACAAGGCACGTGTGTCACATTGCCCTGAGGATGGCCCGCAGCCAGGTTTGCATCATTGCCGCACACGGCTGTTAAGTCACCAACGGAGTCCGCTCCGTCAATTTGTACTCCGGTCGCCAGGTGACAACGTGTTCCTTTCATGAATAGTGCTGATGATGGGAGAGTAGTCGATGCCAGCGGCGCAGGTGGACGCAGGTTATGCTCACCCACTGGGCTGCATTACCTTGACAGATGCAGAATCTCTGGCTGAATGTAGCTGGTGGGTATCTCACAGATGAAATTCCATCATTCAGCTACAACCAATGGGAAGACACCACACCCTTTTTTATGCCCATCCTGTCTGCAGACCACTGCCAGCCATAGCTATGAACCTCTGGTTAATTTTACCCCCAGTTCAGTTTTATGATTTTGTGTGCTTGTTACCTGACTACTTTTCCTGCTTGCTGTATGTACCTTGTTGGCCGATCCGCATTTCACCTCTGCTTGTTTTCTGTTTAAGTCCTGGCCGTCCCATTCTGTTCCTGTTCCTCAATTAATGTTTTGACCCTGCCTGACTACTATTCTCTGTAATAGCGGTGTGACTCACATTTCCCATACATTTCAAAGTAAAACTTTGACCGCCTGATGGCATTGAGCTCTGCTGCCAGCATAGTAAGGAGGTGTGTGGTAGTCCTTGTGCGCAGTTGCAAGGAAGTGTGGCCTGACCACACAGGGTTTGCGCCAAGGTGGAGGACCCACACGAGGTTGAAGAGGCAGAAGCAGTGTATTAACTTCTACATACAGAAGAAGGATTGAAACAACTCGTGGGGACGGCAAGACTTGTACAGCAGACCCTTCTCCATCTCTCACCATAGTTTGCCAGTGCCCAGTCAGTGACATGTAATGACCCTGTCTATGCTTACTGGTCCAAGTATCTGTGTTGAAATGCACCCTGTCGCACACAGATGTTCTCAAGGAAGTGGTGATGTTTTGTGCGACATGCTGGTGTAGCGCGGGCATGCTTTTCTTGGAGAAGCAGTGGTGATTGGGCATCTGGTACTGGGGCACAGCGACAGACATAAGGTCTCTAAAATCCTGTGTGTCCACTAGGCGGAAAGGCAAGATTTCGGTAGCCAACAGCTTACAGAGGGATAGAGTCAACCACTTAGCTTTGTCATGGGTCGCAGGAAGTGGCCTTTTATTTGACCACATCTGAGGGACAGAGATCTGGCTGCTGTCTGTAGACGGTGTTGAGTAGGGTGTCCCTGGAAAAATGCAGGTTTGTGAGGAAAGTGCAGACGGAGACATGATGTTGCCTTCATCTTGCCTTCAGATCTGTTCATCTTGTATCATTTTTAAAAAACACAGCAAGCAAGGGTTACTCCAAGCGGAGTCTCCCTTTTTTCCAAAAATTGGGCACACAGACACCCCATCAGTGGCAGCACTTGTGCCCTAGTTGCAAACAGGATGTTTTGATTTGCATCAAGCACATTCAAAAATACGGCATAATTAACCGTCCCCAGCATGACACCGGGGTAGGTAGATAAAGTCTTTGCTGAACCATGACTTGGTCATCTTGGCTCCTTTTAAAAACAATGTAAGCAAGGGTTACTCCAAGCGGAGCCTCCCTTTTTTCCAAAAATTGTGCCCCACACACACCCACCCATTCAGTGGCAGCAGTTGTGCCATAGTTGTACACTTCACAGCTAGATTTGCATCAAGCACATTCAAAATCCACAAGCATTTACTCTCCCCAGGATGACACAGGGGTTGTAAATTCATTCTGGATCCATGACTTGTTAATTTTGATGAACGTCAGTCTGTCCACATTGTCACTGGACAGACGCGTGCGCTTATCTGTCAGCACACACCCAGCAGCACTGAAGACACGTTCAGAGACAACGCTGGCAGCTGGACACGACAAAATCTCCAAGGCATAACTGGATAGCTCTGGCCATTTTTCTAGATTTGAAGCCCAAAATGAGCAAGGCTCTATTTGCAAAGTCATGGCATCGATGTTCATTTGTAGATACTCCTGTATCATCCTCTCCAGCCGTTGACTATGTGTCAGACTTGTTGTCTCTGGTGGCCTTGCAAAGGAGGGTCTAAAAAAATTATGAAAAGATTCCATTAAATTGCTGTTACCAGCACCAGATACGGTCCTACTGGTACGTGTAGAATGTTGAAGATGACGAGACCGTCCCATGTTTGTCAAGTTAAAACTGGGAGATTCACTCCCTGCACCTGCACGGTTGTTTGGTGGAAAAGCGGATCTAAGATCGAGTAACAGCTTCTGCTGATACTCCTGCATAAGTGCGTCCCTTTCTATGGCTGGAATTATGTCACAAAATTTGGACTTGTACCGGGGATCTAATAGTGTGGCAAGCCAGTAGTCATCATCACTTCTAATTTTGACAATACGAGGGTCATGTTGGAGGTAGTGCAACAAGAAGGCACTCATGTGTCTTGCGCAGCCATGTGGACCAAGTCCACGCTGTGTTTGTGGCATAGAGGTGCTAACCGTTCTTTCTTCCTCTGACATCTCCCCCCAACCTCTTTCAACTGAAATTTGAGCAAGGTCCCCCTCATCTGCTGAGTCTTCCATGTCCATGGACAGTTCGTCCTCCATATCTTCATGTCCTCCTGCACCTTCCTCAACATCTCGCCTGCTACCATGCGCCCTTGTTGATCCCTGTCCCCCATGGTCCCATGCCTGTCGCCTTGGTGATGATGAACGTCTGGACCTTGGTGATGTTGTTGTGTCTTGCGCATATGAATCCTCCTGTAGTTCATCCCCTTCCTGTTGTCCCACCCCCTGACTCCGAATAGTGTTTAGCGTGTGCTCCAGCATGTAAATGACTGGAATCGTCATGCTGATAATGGCATTGTCAGCGCTAAACATATTCGTCGCCATGTCGAAACTGTGCAGAAAGGTGCATAGGTCCTTGATCTGAGACCACTCTAGCAGTGTAATCTGCCCCACCTCTGCATCTCATTGGCCTAGGCTATACGTCATGACGTAATGCACCAGGGCTCGTTGGTGCTGTCTCTGTATCATGTGGAGAGTCGAATTCCAGCGTGTCGATACATCGCATTTCAGGTGATGAACCGGCAGGCTGAAAGACTTCTGGAGCAATGCAAGTCAAGTCAGCTGCGGCGTTTAAACGGCAGAAGTGAGCAGAGAGTGACCATGCTCTGTGCAGAAGCCCATCTAGGCCGTGATAGTGGGTTAAAATTGCTGGACAACAAGGTTAAACACGTGAGCCATACAAGGCACGTGTGCCAGCTTGCCCAGGCGAAGCGCCGCACCCAGGTTTGCAGCATTGTCGCACACGGCCTTACCAGGCTGCAGGTTGAGTGGAGACAACCATTTATTTAACTCGGACCGCAGAGCTGACCACAACTCCTCAGCTCTGTGACTCTTATTCCCAAGACATGTCAAGCTAAAGACCGCCTGATGCCGTTGCGCTCTGCTGCCAGCATAGTAATGAGGGTTGCGTGATTCCTTCTGCGCAGTGAGAACGCTGGTGGCCTGACCAGGCAGGCTTGGGGCGGAGGTGGAGGACCCAGATGAGGTGGAGGATGCAGAAGCAGTGGCGGAACTTGGATAGACAGAGGATTGACACACAAGTCGTGGGGACGGCAAGACTTGTGCAGCAGACCCTTCACCATCTATCACCATAGTTACCCAGTGGCCAGTCAGCGACATGTAACGTCCCTGTCCATGCTTACTGGTCCAAGTATCGGTGGTGAAATGCACCCGTTCACACACAGAGTTTCTCAAGGAAGCGGTGATGTTGTGTGCGACATGTTGGTGTAGCGCGGGCACACCTTTCTTAGAGAAGTAGTGGCGACTAGGCATCTGGTACTGGGGCACAGCGACAGACATAAGGTCTCTAAAATCCTGTGTGTCCACTAGGCGGAAAGGCAGCATTTCGGTAGCCAACAGCTTACAGAGGGATAGAGTCAACCTCTTCGCTTTGTCATGGGTCGCAGGAAGTGGCCTTTTATTTGACCACATCTGAGGGACAGAGATCTGGCTGCTGTGTGTAGACGGTGTTGAGTAGGGTGTCCCTGGAAAAATGCAGGTTTGTGAGGAAAGTGCAGGCGGAGACATGATGTTGCCTTCATCCAACGTTGGTGCTATCGATGTTTGAGAGAGCTGTACACAATCACTTGTTTCCCCTTCCAAACCAACTGACGACCTACCAAGCAAACTGCCTGTTGCGGTTACAGTGGTGGAAGTTGTGGGTGGAAAAACAGGTGTGACAGCTGTCCCCACAGTCCTAGAAGATGACGAGCGCGCGGATACACTGGAAGGGGCAGGCGGTGGATGGTTGGCTCCGCTAGGCCGCATTGCAGCACGGTGAGCTTCCCACCAGGCCATATGATATTTATTCATGTGACGATTCATGGAAGAAGTTGTCAAACTGCTGAGGTTTTGACCTCTACTAAGATAACCATGCCAAATGTTACAGATCACATAATTTGGGCGATCTTATTTTATGTCAAAAAAGGACCAGGCTAGGCAAGGCTTAGAGGCCATGCGACCTGTTGATCCACCCCGAATAATGCTCAGAGGCAGAGTGGTGGCTGAGGATGCAGTTGTAGACGTGCTACCAGTGCTCCGACTGTGTCCAGGAAGGCGCAAGGTTACTTCGTCGTCGGTTGCATCCTCCTCCACCGCCTCTGTTGACCTCCTCGAGTGTCTGACTGTGGGTTGACAGTAGGTGGGATCTAGAACTTCATCATCAATTGTTGTGTTTGCACTCCCCTCCCCCTCAGACCGAGCCTCTTCTTGCCCTGACCGAATATTTCAGTTGTCATCCCAATCGGGTATCTGCGTCTCATCTTCATCAGTATGTTCCTCATTGTCTATAACCACAGTTGTTGGAAAGGCAGCATTTTGGTAGCCAACAGTTTGCAGATGATGAAAGTCAACCTCCAAGCCATGTCATGCCCTTCTAGAAGCATGTAAAACACAGCGAGGGGACTCCAACCACAGTCTCCCTCGTTTCCACTAACTGGGCCACACACACCCCACTTGACTGGCATCGGTTGAGCCCCCTTTTGAAAAAGAAAAAGATGCTTTGCATGAAGCACTCTCAAAAATACGCGTGCCTTTCCCGTCCCCTGGCTGACCCAGGGGAAGAAAAGTCCTCTGAGAGCCATGACTTGTTCATCTTGGTTCTTTTAGAGACACAGCGAGGGGACTCCAACCACAGTCTCCCTCGTTTCCACTAAGGCTAGTTTCACACTACGTCTTTTTAACATCCGCTGAAAACGTTTTTTTAGCGGAAGTACGGATCCTGCTTTTACAGCAAATAACGTATGCAAACGCATATGTTATTTTGCAGGATCCTGCACTGGATGTTTAGGGGCGGGCATTGGAGTCATGTGATCGGGAGTGAGGGGAACTAGACTGGGAGCCGGCTTCTGACAGCTGCAGACGCTGGTAACCAAGGTAAACATCGGCCTTGGATACCCGATATTTATCTTGGTTACGAGTGTCTGCAGCTGCTAGGAGCCGGGCTGCCTGCACGCATAACCAACGTAAACATCGGGTAACTAAGAGAAGTGGTTACGTGATATTTACCTTGGTTACGAGTGTCCGCAGCTCTCAGGTGGGAGAGAGAGGGAGGGGAGGAAGGGGGAAAGACATAGATAGAGAGAGAGAGGGTGAGGGAGGAGGAGGAGAGAGAGACAGATCACGCGAGACTGGTTCTGGGCATGCTCAGTACTTTCTGGGCATGCTCAGTACAAAAGCAGGATCCTGTCTATCAGCACGCCAGCGTTCACCTGCGTTTGCGTGCGTTATAGTCAGGATCCAGCAATTTGCAGTATTTGGACGGAGCTCAAAAACGCTACAAGTAGCGTTTTTGAAACATGTTAAAAAACTGCAAGTCACTGGATCCTCACTATAACGCAGGCAAACGCAGGTGAACGGATGTTAACGCGAGTCCATTGCAAATGCATTGAAATGAAAACGCATTTGCACTGGATCCGCTTGTCCGCTAAAATAACGTTAAGGACGGATGTTAAAAAAACGTAGTGTGAAACCAGCCTAACTGGGCCACACACACCCCACTTGACTGGCATCGGTTGAGCCCCCTTTTGAAAAAGAAAAAGATGCTTTGCATGAAGCACTCTCAAAAATACGCGTGCCTTTCCCGTCCCCTGGCTGACCCAGGGGAAGAAAAGTCCTCTGAGAGCCATGACTTGTTCATCTTGGTTCTTTTAGAGACACAGCGAGGGGACTCCAACCACAGTCTCCTTCGTTGCCACTAACTGGGCCACACACACCCCACTTGACTGGCATCGGTTGAGCCCCCTTTTGAAAAAGAAAAAGATGGTTTGCATGAAGCACTCTCAAAAATACGCGTGCCTTTCCCGTCCCCTGGCTGACCCAGGGGAAGAAAAGTCCTCTGAGAGCCATGACTTGTTCATCTTGGTTCTTTTAGAGACATAGCGAGGGGACTCCAACCACAGTCTCCCTCGTTTCCACTAACTGGGCCACACACACCCCACTTGACTGGCATCGGTTGAGCCCCCTTTTGAAAAAGAAAAAGATGCTTTGCATGAAGCACTCTCAAAAATACGCGTGCCTTTCCCGTCCCCTGGCTGACCCAGGGGAAGAAAAGTCCTCTGAGAGCCATGACTTGTTCATCTTGGTTCTTTTAGAGACACAGCGAGGGGACTCCAACCACAGTCTCCCTCGTTTCCACTAACTGGGCCACACACACCCCACTTGACTGGCATCGGTTGAGCCCCCTTTTGAAAAAGAAAAAGATGCTTTGCATGAAGCACTCTCAAAAATATGCGTGCCTTTCCCGTCCCCTGGCTGACCCAGGGGAAGAAAAGTCCTCTGAGAGCCATGACTTGTTCATCTTGGTTCTTTTAGAGACACAGCGAGGGGACTCCAACCACAGTCTCCTTCGTTGCCACTAACTGGGCCACACACACCCCACTTGACTGGCATCGGTTGACCCCCCTTTTGAAAAAGAAAAAGATGCTTTGCATGAAGCACTCTCAAAAATACGCGTGCCTTTCCCGTGCCCTGGCTGACCCAGGGGAAGAAAAGTCCTCTGAGAGCCATGTCCACATTGTCAGTGGACAGACATGTGTGCTTATCTGCCAGCAGACCCCCAGCAGCACTGAAGACAGGTTCCGAGAGAACGTTGGCTGCAGGACACGACAAGATCCCCAAGGCGTACGTGGCGAGCTCAGGCAATTTATCAAGATTGGAAGCCTAAAATGAGCAGGGCTCAAGTTGCACAATAATGGAATCGATGTTTCCTTGCATATACTCATATATCTGTGTGTCCTCCTCTTTTTCCTTGTCCAGCTCTTTTGTTTTCACATGAGTATATGTCCTTGTCACTTTCCCATGTGTTGTGAGTTGTTTGTCACCTTTTGGACACCTTTGAGGGTGTTTTCTAGGTGTTTTTCTGTGTTTGTGATTGCCTGCCATTGTTTCCTATGCAGTTCGAGTTCGGTTCGTCGAACGTTCGACGAGCCGAACTCGAACGGGACCCCCGTTCGGCGAACCGGCCTCGAGCCGAACCGGGACCGGTTCGCTCATCTCTAGTCACGTCGCTCTGCAAGGGAGTTGGCGCTACACGCAGGGACTTGACAGGGAGTTCCACGGCCGAGGCCGCGGTGGTTTGGTTTGGGATGTAAGTTCGTGACGCCACCCACGGGTTGTGGTGAATAGATGGACACCAACGCTGCCATTAACTAGGCCTACCGGGGACGGTGTTGCGCAGCTTGGTGTTGACCCCTCCTTGGGTAGGGGAGCGATGGTCCCGGGGGCCCGAGGGAGGTGCTGATGCGTGGGAGCAGGTGCGTGCTGGGTGCTGATGCGGTGCGGCGCGGTGCGTGGCCCAAAGGCACTGGTGTACTCACTGTGACACAATACACTGGAGTCTCTGGTAAACCAAACGGGGTGATGAACAGGTCCCGCAGCCGGCTGCAGCTTCTTCCAGAACAGGTTGGTGGTTTCCGCCTTTCTCCTGCACTTCCTTGTATGAATGTTTTGACTCCTATGCCTAAGCAACGGTAGTCCGCTCCCCGACTTCTATATGCCGTAGGAGCCCGTTTGCCCGCAGACGTTGGCCCTTTGGGTCTCTATGCCTTGGCGGTGGCTTTACCCTGTATGGTTGGGCTGTTGTCTTCTAACGGGTCTTGTGTGGAATAGGTCCTAAAGTCCAGTCCGCAATCAGTTAATTTGACTTGGTGCTGTCGGTTCAGGGCTTTGTACTGGGTCTGAGTACCCCTCCTGGTGCTCCGGTTTCCAATCGGTTCCCCGGTTCGGCACCGGCGGGCCACCACCCGACCCCGGTCCCTACGGTTCCACCGGCTGTAATCCCAGCTCCTGCAGGCGGCCACCGCCGTCTGCCTCCTTGCCAAAGGTGACTGGGCTCCAGCCCAGCCACCGGAGTAGTTTGTTGGCAGGCCTGGACACAGGTCTGCCCTTGAACTTGACTTCTCTCTACTCTGCACTACAACTTGTGATGTCAACTTGTGTGTCTGTTTTCCCGCCTCCAGGCCTGTGAACTCCTTGGTGGGTGGAGCCAACCGCCTGGCTCCGCCCCCTGGTGTGGACATCAAACCTGGAGGGTGGTGACAAGGGTTTCTAGGTTGTATCATGGATCCCAAGCACTCAAATAGGACATGAAGAGTAGATGCAAAAGTGTTATTTATTGGACTATTTGCAAAAAGAAAACGCTACCGCAATAGAGCAAAGCCAACGTTTCAGCCTATATTAGGCCTTTGTCAAGGTTTTGCCTATAAAAGATAACAGAGAGTATTTTACACACCATAAAGTGACAAGATGCGAAGAAAAAAATTACATATATATACACAGGATATTTACACACGTACGTATGATAGATTGGCGGATGGGACGACTTAAACGTCAAAGGATTGTACCATACGGCGTTTACTTTTCAAAAGTACATTGCTGAGTGGAGAAAAGAGCAATTAATAGGCACCAAAGAAGTAATGTTGTAGTCATACAGTAACAATAAGCGCTGATATGAGTATATTGGATAGCTGTCCTAGGTCAAACCAGGAGGAGGTATACGGTAAACAATGAGTCATACTAATGTAGGGGCATCATAGTGATAATTCTATGTATCAGTGCAATAGCAAGAGAAGGCATTGCACAGCAGATAAACACAGGGTTACATCATAGCAAGAGTTCTATGCATCAGGGCAACGGCATGACAAGGGCATTACATAGCAGGTAAACCAAGGATTACATAACAGTATATTAGGTGCAGATAATGGAAGAGGGCCAGGATAATCACTGATGGGTCTGTGGCTTGTGTATGTGTGCCCAGAAGCTGTGTGGGCAGGGGGACAAGGGAGAAGGGAGAAAAAAAACCTCTGGGACCCTGTCCCCACTCCTCGTGTTATCCAGGTAACCTGCACCTTATACGCCCTGTTCTCTCCAGCTATCATTTGCTTATCTACTCCTCCAGGCACTACCATGTATTTATCCTTGCTTCACCCTCTTTCTCCACAGGCATCCTCTTTCTTCCTCCACCTTTCTTCTGGGCCTCCCTGGCCTCTGGTATGTGACAACTCCAATATGCTTATCTGCACCTAATATACTGTTATGTAATCCTTGGTTTACCTGCTATGTAAGTCATGCCCTTGTCATGCCGTTGCCCTGATGCATAGAACTCTTTGCATAGAATAATTGCTCTTTTCTCCACTCAGCAACGTACTTTTGAAAAGTAAACGCCGTATGGTACAATCCTTTGACGTTTAAGTTGTCCCATCCGCCAATCTATCATACGTACGTGTGTAAATATCCTGTGTATATACAGTTAGGTCCAGAAATATTTGGACAGTGACACAATTTACGCGAGTTGGGCTCTGCATGCCACCACATTGGATTTGAAATGAAACCTCTACAACAGAATTCAAGTGCAGATTGTAACGTTTAATTTGAAGGTTTGAACAAAAATATCTGATAGAAATTGTAGGAATTGTACACATTTCTTTACAAACACTCCACATTTTAGGAGGTCAAAAGTAATTGGACAAATAAACCAAACCCAAACAAAATATTTTTATTTTCAATATTTTGTTGCGAATCCTTTGGAGGCAATCACTGCCTTAAGTCTGGAACCCATGGACATCACCAAACGCTGGGTTTCCTCCTTCTTAATGCTTTACCAGGCCTTTACAGCCGCAGCCTTCAGGTCTTGCTTGTTTGTGGGTCTTTCCGTCTTAAGTCTGGATTTGAGCAAGTGAAATGCATGCTGAATTGGGTGATTGACTTGGCCATTGCAGAATGTTCCACTTTTTTGCACTCATGAACTCCTGGGTAGCTTTGGCTGTATGCTTTGGGTCATTGTCCATCAGTACTATGAAGCGCCGTCCGATCAACTTTGCGCCATTTGGCTGAATCTGGGCTGAAAGTATATCCCGGTACACTTCAGAATTCATCCGGCTACTCTTGTCTGCTGTTATGTCATCAATAAACACAAGTGACCCAGTGCCATTGAAAGCCATGCATGCCCATGCCATCACGTTGCCTCCACCATGTTTTACAGAGGATGTGGTGTGCCTTGGATCATGTGCCGTTCCCTTTCTTCTCCAAACTTTTTTCTTCCCATCATTGTGGTACAGGTTGATCTTTGTCTCATCTGTCCATAGAATACTTTTCCAGAACTGAGCTGGCTTCATGAGGTGTTTTTCAGCAAATTTAACTCTGGCCTGTCTATTTTTGGAATTGATGAATGGTTTGCATCTAGATGTGAACCCTTTGTATTTACTTTCATGGAGTCTTCTCTTTACTGTTGACTTAGAGACAGATACACCTACTTCACTGAGAGTGTTCTGGACTTCAGTTGATGTTGTGAACGGGTTCTTCTTCACCAAAGAAAGTATGCGGCGATCATCCACCACTGTTGTCATCCGTGGACGCCCAGGCCTTTTTGAGTTCCCAAGCTCACCAGTCAATTCCTTTTTTCTCAGAATGTACCCAACTGTTGATTTTGCTACTCCAAGCATGTCTGCTATCTCTCTGATGGATTTTTTCTTTTTTTTTCAGCCTCAGGATGTTCTGCTTCACCTCAATTGAGAGTTCCTTAGACCGCATGCTGTCTGGTCACAGCAACAGCTTCCAAATGCAAAACCACACACCTGTAATCAACCCCAGACCTTTTAAGTACTTCATTGATTACAGGTTAACGAGGGAGATGCCTTTAGAGTTAATTGCAGCCCTTAGAGTCCCTTGTCCAATTACTTTTGGTCCCTTGAAAAAGAGGAGGCTATGCATTACAGAGCTATGATTCCTAAACCCTTTCTCCGATTTGGATGTGAAACCTCTCATATTGCAGCTGGGAGTGTGCACTTTCAGCCCATATTACATATATAATTGTATTTCTGAACATGTTTTTGTAAACAGCTAAAATAACAAAACTTGTGTCACTGTCCAAATATTTCTGGACCTAACTGTATATGTATTTTTTTTTCTTTGCATCTTGTCACTTTTTGGTGTGTAAAATACTCTCTGTTATCTTTTATAGGCAAAACCTTGACAAAGGCCTAATATAGGCCGAAACGTTGGCTTTGCTCTATTGCGGTGGCGTTTTCTTTTTGCAAATAGTCCAATAAATAACACTTTTGCATCTACTCTTTGTGTCCTATTTGAGTGCTTGGGATCCATGATACAGTTGAGCGTTACCTTTCCCTTAAGCACCTCCCTCTTAAGGCAGTAGAGCCCAGCTTTATCCCTTTATTTTAAGGGTTTCTAGGTTGGCTGCTGTCACCTAATCAGGAAGGGGGTGGTGTTGTGTGTGTGTGTATGACTACCTGGGACGCCCTGACTATTCCAGGGCGTCACACATGTGACCTTAATACTAAGGTAAAAAACTTCACCAAATACTCAGTGTGTGCATGTGACCTTAATTCTAAGGTAAAAAAATGTACCAAATACTCAATATATGCATGTGGCCTTAACACTGAGGTAAAAAAAACTTGCCAAATACACAACGTGCGCATGTGTCTTTAATACTGAGCCAAAAAACCTCACCAAATACTCAACGTGTGCACATGGCCGTAAAACAGGTAAAAAACCTCACCAAATACTCAACGTGTGCAAATGGCCGTAATACAGAGGCAAAAAACTTCACCAAATACTCAACGTGTGCACATGGCCGTAATACAGAGGTAAAAAGCTCCACAAATACTCGTGTGCATGTGGCCTAATAAATAAATATTATAAATAATAAATAAGTAAATATTCACCAAATACTCGTGTGCATGTAGCCTTAATGAATATAAAAATATTTGATCACACTGACTTGACTGGTGTAAATGCCGCTGTTCTCCTGAATCTGACATTGCTTTGTTTTGGTTCCTGAGCCTCTCCGTTCCTTAGATAAGGCCATCTTTTTTTACTTTATGCACCATATATGTGAATCTAGGAGCGTGATTGTCAACAAGATTCTCAACTCTTCTTGCTATCTTCTTGAGGATGACGCCCCATGGCTATCAAAACTAGATTTCAATTAAGGACACAAAATAAGAAAAAGGCAGCCTATCTAAATAATGGATGCAGGAACAAAAAAAGCAACCTCATTTTCAAGAGAAGAGTAGATTTTAGACCAGGTAAAAAGTTACACCATGATGAAAAGTGACAGGTCCTTTTTCTTTAATACAGGACACTATGTAGCTCCATATTGGGCACTGTATTATGGATATAAATGTATATGAATATGTGATGATACCATTGGTTGTGCTGCATACTTAGATTGTATTGTTACATGCTCTGTTAAAAGCAATAGGTTTGTAATACAACACACTGCACTACATACACAGTGTATAATATTCCAGTTGAAATGCTGAGGGATACTAGTGCAGGAGTTTTGAAAGTTAAAGGGAACCTGTCATCAGAAATTTCGCCCAAAAGCTAAAAGATTCCCCCTCTGCAGCTCCTGGGCTGCATTCTAGGAAGGTCCCTGTTATTATTGTGCCCCATGTGAGACCAAAATAAAGCCTTTATAAAGTGGTACCTTTTTGTATGCAGCTTCTGTAAATCCGTCACGGGGGCGGGCTCTCTGCCGTCCGTTATTCTGCCTCCTGGTCCTGTATGCCGCCCCCATCGCTCCTTTCCATATCTGATGCACCGCCCACTGCTCCAGCCATCCCCGCGCATGCCCAGTGCCAGTCTCACAGGACTGAGCAGTGTGACCGCTGGTGACGTGTGCGCAGGCAAGTGATTATGGACGGGACTGTGACTGTTATCAGCAAGTACCCGGCCATAATCTCTTGAGCGCGCAAACCTCTCCAGCATTCACACTGAGCTCAGGATTTATGCTAGACTGTATGGGCTGCTTCCAGGTATGACGTCCCTTTGTCATGTGATAGGGGCGTGTTCGAAATACTATCACATGACAAAGGGACGTCATACCTGGAAGCAGCCCATACAGTCTAGCATAAATCCTGAGCACAGTGTGACCGCTGGTTAGGTTTGCGCGCTCAAGAGATTATGGCCGGGTACTTGCTGATAACAGTCACAGTCCCGTCCATAATCACTTGCCTGCGCACACGTCACCAGCGGTCAAACTGCTCAGTCCTGTGAGACTGGCACTGGGCATGCGCGGGGATGGCTGGAGCAGTGGGCGGTGCATCAGATATGGAAAGGAGCGATGGGGGCGGCATACAGGACCAGGAGGCAGAATAACGGACGGCAGAGAGCCCGCCCCCGTGACGGATTTACAGAAGCTGCATACAAAAAGGTACCACTTTATAAAGGCTTTATTTTGGTCTCACATGGGGCACAATAATAACAGGGACCTTCCTAGAATGCAGCCCAGGAGCTGCAGAGGGGGAAGCTTTTAGCTTTTGGGCGAAATTTCTGATGACAGGTTCCCTTTAATACAGGCGGTGTTCCTGTAACTAGTGTGTTTAATGAACTCTCTCCATGAGACAGAGCCTAAAGCAACATAATTGAGCGCACACAAGTTTCCCGGAACCATTTCTCTGCTCTGTGGAAACCTTGGATTCAGAGAAAAGGAGATATTAATGTGTGAAGAACAATAGCTTATACATAGAGTTGGACGGATCATTTTAAATTCAGATTCACCTAACGTTGCCCAATTTTTGCCAAAAATTAGATTTGCGGCAAATAAATTTACCAAGAATGTCAAACTTCTATCTGCCTGGGAAATATGTACAGTATATGAGATTTAGAGATCTCCTAGAACTGCAATGAACCTGTTTTTTGCTCTTTGATACAAATACCGCATTATTGGTGTTCAAGTGATCTCAATATATCTGGAAAGGGGTAAAATGATGGTGGCCTACAGCGTATTTAACAAGACATGGCAGCAACAGACTTTTTAGGCTAATTAAACTATGAAAACAGTACAAAAATTATTACTTTTTAAAGGGAACCTGTCAGGTCCCATATGCCTTGTAAGCAGGGTGATGTGTGGCCTAAAAAACCCTTCCTACCCATCTTTGTGTTGTAATATTGTGTAATATGAATTTATAAAAAACGTATTATAACTTACATGTTCCCTATGTAAATGATCAGAGGGACTAGTCCTCTGGGCGTCGCTTCGCCCCGTCTAGTTTGCCCTCTTTCCGTGGTATCACGCCCTTGTGGGCGTGATACCATGAATTTACGAGAGCGATGTCACCGTCAGCTCCTGGAGATCCTATGCATGTGCGTTTGCCATTCGTGCAGCCTTCTTATCTGGGTGTTTGCTTGTCGGCTTCACAAGCGCACAGCGCATGATCAGAAGACTCTTGCAGTTCCGACCATGCTCAGAGCGCGTCTAAGGCCGGCAAGTAAATTTCGTTTTCAAAGCATCTAACGTCAAGTCATTGACAGAACAGCTAGTGTCTTGTGGTATACATAACAGATGTAAATCAGCATAAAGAATAATAAATATCACAATAAAACACAGTCATAGTCATATTGTTGACTCATTTGTTTTCATAATTTCACATTCTACATGTTTATTGGTTCCAAAGATAGAAATACTGCAGATTATGTTGGCACTATATAAACAAAGATTAATACTATTCTGAGAGTTATTTCATGAAGATGTTTTGACATAACACACTACTATTCATGCTTATTGTAATTCACTGGAATGTTAGATGCTTTCCTCAGACTGTGGGACTGTTAGAGAAGAAGCTAGCAGTGGAGACATCAGAGTGCCCATCAAGGCTGGACGGAGAGCTATATTCAGCATTGTCATCTGAATGGACACATGCCCCTTATGCCCACCCCATCACAAATTAGATTGTATCTAATGTTAATGGAAATCAAAATTTACTGCAAGACCAGTAATAGTGCTACTTAAGGGGTAAATAATACTGCTACGTTCTGACTACCTAATACCACCACGTTATGACATAATAATTAGGGATGATCGAATATCTCAAATATTCGGCTTCGCGAATATTTTCCGAATAGGTCGCCACTATTCAACTATTCGCAAATATTCGATGCGCAATGTAAGTCTATGGGAAACCTAAATAACAACTATTTGGAACTCTTCGGGCTTCCCATAGACTTACATTGCCCATTGAATATTCGCATAGCGGCGACCTATTCGTCGTATATTTGCGAAGCTGAATATTTGAGGTATTCGATCATCCCTAATAATAATGCCTTAATAACAAATATGACTTTACCAAGATTAAATATTCCTAATCACAGTTGCAATATTAGAAACAAATAATACAGATAATGACCAAATATTATTAGTATGTATAGAAGTGATAATAACACTATATTGGTCATTAATAGTGATGGGCGAGTGTGCTCTCCATCCACTGCTCGGTACCCCTAATGCTTGAGCGCCATGCTCGAGTGCCTGCTCCAAATGTTTTCTAGCTACAGATGCGGGCCTTACCTGCCAATCACAGTAATACAGTAGCCATATTGGCTACTGGCATTATTGTGATTGCCCGGCCATAACTCATCATCATGCCTATATCAGACTCCAGGATGAGATGCTCGGCGCACTGTACATGGAAACAGTATCGGAAAGGCTTCTGCAGGACGGATAGGTTAGGATTACAGGCATATAGGCAGGGATTAGAGCCTTGCTGCTGTAACCTAAAACCAAAAATCCTTTGTCAGGGCTACATCTATTCTGTTCCCTATTAATACCTCTATTTGCTACATTCAGTTTAGGGATAGCTGCTGGAGAAGGGATAGATTTGGATTGCAGGCAGATAAGACAGGGATTATAGCCTTCCAGTCCTTGCTGCTGCATTTTAAAACCAAAAGTCCCTTGTCAGGGCGACATCAATTCTATTACCTTTTGATACCGTAAAGTTTGCAGGCATACACATCATCTACCTAATTTAATAGGCACAAGGTGTGCGGTAAGGGACGGGGAAGTGGACGCGCTGCTGATGGTACACACAGAGGTTGAGGCCAAGAGCCAGGTGAAACTACGCCTTTGGCAGGAGCACAAGAAACACGCTCATCCACGAGACCTATCTTCCATGATTCCCTATCCCCGAGTCCCGCCTTTTAAATTTTTGTCAGCCCTTGCACACAGTGCATAGGCTTTACTAGTCTAGGCATCCCACTCCTTATTAATGAAAAAAAAAATATTCTGAGGCCCTCCTCTACGTGTCTTCCATTTTGTATTGCAGTCCTTCTTTCTATTTTTGGCAGCCCTTGCACTTAATGCATAGACTTTAGAATTACCACTACCTAATAATTTTAACAGAATGTGTATGAGGCCCTTCTTTATATGTAATGCAGGGTGTATCGAAGTCCCTCATCCTATTATTTTTGCCAGTTCTTGCATTGACCACCTAGGGTTTAAATAAATTACACATAAATTACACAGGATATTTCTGACCATTTCACACACCGCATGCCCAGATAAGGTAATAAAATTATAAAATTACATTTACCGGTGACCACGAGTGGGTGTAGCTTTATTCCCCCTATACTATGACATCTACAGTAGTCATAGGTAAAGAAGAAATATGATGAGACATGGCCCGGCTATATTTGCATTTTTTTAGTGTTTTTTTCAAATCTATGCAAATTAAAAGCCTATTTTTACAGTACCAGCAACAGCTAGGAGATTAATAAACTACAGACCATAATCTACAGACCATGAGTACCATGGGTATTTTTTTAAAGAAGCAGCATATCAATTTTTTCATTGTTGTTACAGCTTTTTTTTCAACATTGAAAGCAATGAGAAGGTTTAAATATGCAGTAAAAACGCTACTTGTGAACATAAGGGGTGGAGGAGGCGTTTTTTTTTTATTTTTGCCTTATATAAAAGTCATAATACAGGAGAGACTGTTTTTTAACATTTTTTCCTGTAAAAATCTATTTAATCTTTGGTTTTGTATGTTTTATTGTTAGTCCATAAAAGTGGCGTAATAATCTGACAATATTGTTCCTATCAGTGACCTGGGAGTCAAACATGCATGTGTGGCGCCCCTGAGGCTCCAGTCGCCCCAGAGGTACTGCACCTCAGCCAGAGGTGTGGTATCCCATTCCCGGGTAAGGAGGGGGACACAGGTCGTTGCACACATACACAGACACTCTTTATTTAGCAACAGTCCAATAAACCATGGTTAGGGCAAGTTGCACCTTAGCTGTCGTATAGGATTGTGCAGTCCAAAGCTAGCATGGGAGTGGAGTCAAGTTAGTGGGAGCAGAATGTAGAACGTTATTCAGTTTAGAAGAGGATGCAGAGGAGAGACGTCCTGGGGACGAGTGCTGGAACAGCTCGTTCCAAGATCAGGACAGAAGGGGTCCTAGGGCCACGGGAAGTGTGGAGTGACTTGGCCGCATAGAGGACCGCCCCCCTCAACTAGTAGAGAACTAGAAGGCTCAGCTAGCAGGCTAAGGCTACTGCAAGTACCGAAGCCACATCCGCACATAAACCGCTGAAAAGGTGACCACATAGGACCAAGGGACAAGGCAGAAAAGCCACCCATTAAAGGATCCGCGGACACTGGCTCAGGCCACTGTGTGTGAGGTGCGGGGCAGGCAGGAGAGGCCAGTGCAGGAAGACAACCAGGAAAAGAACACAGAAGGGTGCATCGGGTTGTGCCTCCGAACTATCCGGGGATTGGCTGGGGCCCACCACAGCAGAATTCAGCACTCCGAAGGTAGCATTTGACTGGTCGTGTTGATCTGGAACTCTTAACTGTGAGTAAAAACCTTGTGACTGCATCTCTGTATTGCCCAGTTATTATCTGCGCCTCCGGCCCTGCACCCCACCATTACTCCACAACACCGTTTTCAGCCCTGGGACTCAGCTGTACCTGTGGAGAGTTATACCAACTAAGCTGCATCACCATCGACCCCATGGGAAACTGAATAGCAGCGGCGGCATTCATGTTGCTGCATACCACAGGTGGCGTCACGAACTAATGGCGCGGGCGGGGAGGGCACGCTGCGCTCACCACGCTCGGGTCCGGCGCTGCTGCTGCTCGGTGGCTCGAGCGGTGGGCCGGATCCGGGGACTCAAGCGGCGCTCCTCGCCCGTGAGTGAAAGGGGAATAGTTTTTGGGGTTTGGGAAGTCGGTCCGTGACGCCACCCAGGTTTGTGGTGAGGTTGGGACACCACCGCTGCTCTGGACGGGTATCCCGGGAGCGATGACAGGGAGCAGCCGAGATGTTTCTCTCCCCTCCGTGGGTAGGGGGTTTTGGTGGTCCCGGGGCCTGGTGATGGTGACTGGAAAGTGGATGACGGGGTTGGCGAGGTGCAGGGTCGCGGGGGCAGCGCAGTGCCAGACGGCACGGTAGTACTCACTCAGCCAATAACGTACACGGAGTCTCTGGTAAAACAAACGGCTGGATGGACGGGTCCCGCAGGCGTCTGCGGTGGTCACTCCCGTTAGGTTGGCGGTGACTGCCTCTCCCTGCACCTGTAGTGTGTTTTCGGCCCCGATGGCTTCCCACCAGTAGCCCGCTCCCCAGCGGTGTGTTTGCTAGAGGAGCCCCTTTTTGCCCCCATGCTCTGGCCCTGGGAACTCTAGCTGTGGCGGTAGCTGTATTTCCCTTCACAGTTGAGCGGTTGCCTTCAGTCGGGTCTTTGCTGCTGGGAAACCCCGGAGGTTCCCGTCGCTGGCGGATTTGACCGGTTTAACGGCGACTCCAAGCCTGGTCGGGGTCCGTAGGCCCTGCCAAATGGTGATGGCTTCTCTTCGCTCCCCGGTTCGGTACTGGCGGGCCACCGCCCATCTCCGGTCCTTACAGTTACGCGTCAATCGGCCTCGCCTGCAGACGGTCACCACCGTCTGCCAACCTTGCCCTTAGGTGCCCGGGCCACGTACCCGGACACGGTCAGTCTGCTCCACTACCACTTCACTCAACTCCTCGACTACACTGACTTCCCTTTTCCTGCCTCCAGGACTGTGAACTCCTCAGTGGGTGGGGCCAACCGCCTGGCTCCACCCCACCTGGTGTGGACATCAGCCCCTGGAGGGAGGCAACAAGGATTTGCGTGTGTGACTGATGTGCCTAACCAGGGTGTGGGGTGTGTTGTTGCAGTACCTGCAGTACCACACTAACATCCCATGTATATATCCCCCACTCATCTAAACAACACCGCCAAATTCTCAGAGCCAAGCCCCGCCGCCGTGACATCCCAGAAAATGTAGCCGACCCGGTAACGAGTAGCCGCCAGGCCCTGGAGGGGCGTGTTACATGCAGGCATCTTCCTTATGCTGTTTCCATTACTTTTGAGACTTGTTTCCATCCATTTTCAGTCCATTACAGTGATTTTGCTGCCCACCTAGCCATCTTGGGAGGAACTTTAGTAAAAATGCTTGAGTTTCCCATTGACTTCCATTATACTCGTTACTTGAATTGAGCCCATCTGAGATTCCGACCTGTTCTATTCAAGTGTTGAGCACTGGAGCATTTTATTTCTCACTCATCACTAGCCAGTAACAACACTACTACAAAACTAACTTATCACCAAACAGTGAACATGCAATGGTAAATATCAGTTATAGAGCAGTGCAGACCATATATATAGATATACAGTATATATATATATATATATATATATATATATATATATATATATATATATATATATATATACACTTAACTGTACAGATAATGCAGTGACTCACAGGTGACATTCTCACTGATTGTCGTGATTCACTTTCCCTTTTCTTTCAAATTCTGCCCAAATAGCCTTGACCATCCATTGATTCCATCCATGACTCATCTCTGCAGAAAATACACTCAACTTCAACTTATCACTTTTCCAGCACCTCTACCTTTTTACAACCCCCCATGCCCTGTACAGTAATACCACCCTTCCTTTGTGCAGTATAACTGCTGTCTCTGTGCCCCTACACAGTTATAATGACTCTTCTGTGTCTCTACATTGTAATAGTGTTCTCTGTGTGTCTCCAAACAGCAACATTGCCCCATGCTTCCTCAAAGTAACAATGATTCCCTGTGCTTTCTTATATACAGTCATGGCCAAAAGTTTTGAGAATGCTGCAAATATTAATTTTTACAAAGTCTACTGCTTAAGTTTTTCTAATGGAAATTTGCATATACTCCAGAATGTCATAAACAGTGATCAGCTTAACAGCAATTACTTGCAAAGTCATTATTGGCTAAAAAAATGAACTTTAACCCCCAAAACACATTTCAACATCATTGCATTCCTGCCTTAAAAGGAGCAGCTAACATTGTTTAAGTGATTGTTCCATTAACACAGGTGTGGGTGTTGATGAGGACAGGGCTGGCGATCAATCAGTCATGATTAAGTAAGAATGACACCACTGGACACTTTAAAAGGAGACTGGTGCTTGGTATCATTGTTTCTCTTCAGTTAACCATGGTTATGTCTAAAGAAACACGTGCAGCCATCATTGCTCTGCACAAAAATAGCCTAACAGGGAAGAGTATCGCAGCTACAAAGATAGCACCTCAGTCAACAATCTATCGCATCATCAAGAACTTCAAGGAGAGAGCTTCCATTGTTGCCAAAAAGGCTCCAGGGCGCCCAAGAAGGACCAGCAAACGCCAGGACCGTATCTTAAAACTGTTTCAGCTGCGGGATCGGACTACCAGCAGTGCCGAGCTAGCTTAGCAATGGCAGCAGGCTGGTGAGTGCTTCTGCACGCACTGTGAGGCGGAGACTGCTTGAGCAAGGCCTGGTTTCAAGGAGGGCAGCAAAGAAGCCACTTCTCTCCAGAAAAAACATCAGGGACCGACTGATATTCTGCAAAAAATACAGGGAGTAGACTGCTGAGGACTGGGGTAAAGTCATTTTCTCAGATGAACCCCCTTTTCGATTGTTTGGGACATCTGGAAAACAGCTTATTAGGAGAAGAAGAGGTGAGCGCTACCACCAGTCTTGTCTCATGCCAACTGTTAAGCATCCTGAAACGATTCATGTGTGGGGTTGCTTCTCAACCAAGGAAATCAGCTCACTCACAGTCTTGCCTAAAAACACAGCCATGAATAAAGAATGGTACCAGAATGTCCTCCAAGAGCAACTTCTCCCAACTGTCCAAGAGCAGTTTGGCGCCCAACAATGCCTTTTCCAGCATGATGGAGCACCTTGCCATAAAGCAAAGGTGATCACTAAATGGCTCATGGAACAAAACATAGAGATTTTGGGTCCATGGCCTGGAAACTCCCCAGATCTTAATCCCATTGAGAACTTGTGGGCAATCATCAAGAGACGGGTGGACAACCAAAAACCAACAAATTCTGGCAAAATGCAAGCATTGCTTATGCAAGAATGGACAGCGATTAGTCAGGATTTGGTCCAGAAGTTGATTGAGAGCATGCCAGGGAGAATTGCAGAGGTCCTGAAGAAGGGTCAACACTGCAAATATTGACTTGCTGCATTAACTCATTCTAACTGTCAATATAACCTTTTGGTACTCATAATATGATTGCAATTATATTTCTGTATGTGATGTAAACATCAGACAAACACAATTAAAAACCAGAGGGCAACAGATCATGTGAAGATATAATTTTGGTGTCATTCTCAAAACTTTTGGCCATGACTGTATAGCCTCCTTAAAGTTATTCAGTACCCTATAGTTATAGTCTTCCCCGTGCCGCATTCTAATAATAATCTTGCCCCTATGTCTCCATAATCCCCCTGTGCCTCCTTATTGTCACGAGAGTCTCTCGTGCTTGAGAGGCTTGTGACAACTCTAGGACTGGAGCTTCAAATTTCTTTGTGATTTAAATGTTTTGCTTTCTATTGGTGCAGAAAGAGTTAATGACATTTTCCATGCTAGTAGCTCTTGGTTTGTTCACCTCAGGTGCAGCTGGTTTGTGACCACTCCCATCGCCTTTAAATAGTCACATGATCCATCACCTGATGCCGGTAATAGAATTTCATTCTGTTCCTGACCACCGTGGAGAGAGAGGAAGTTCTCTAGGAGCTGCTGGTGTTATGATGTTGTAGCTTAGCTATTGCAGTGCAACATTTTATAGCCTAGTTGGCTGCATCCTTGGTGTTTGGCTGCAGCACTAAAGTTAGTTTGTATATCCTTTTGTCTATGTCCCGCTGTTAGTTCTCTTTACCTTGTGTGTCATTATCATAGTGGTGACGTCTAGCGTACTCACCAGCCTTGTTACTATCCAAGGTGAGTGGAGGGACAGTAAGGGACTAGGCACATGACGGCGATGAGGAGAAGGACTTGTATAGGCATGTTAGGGGAGCTCAGGGACCATACACAGGTTAGTGTCAGGAGTAGGCCCATTCCCTGCTGCCTATCATCAGGGTCCTCCTCTCCTTTATCATCCCCGTTGATACTTGTGCCTTCCCCATGCGCCAGAGAGTCATTGGTCTGTGCGCATCTGTCATGCCATGTGTTGGACACTCGCCAGTCCAAGCATAACACTTACAGTATTATGCCCCCGTGTGCCTTCTTCTAGTAATAATACCTTCTTGTTTCTCATTATAGTTATATGACCTTCTTTACATTCTTATAGCAATTGTGCACCCTGTTCCTCCTTATAGCAATAAGTTCCCTATAACGTCTTACAGTAATTGTACACCCCTGCACCTTTTTGTTGTAGTGCTATCCCCTTGTGCCTCCTTAGAATTATAATGCCTCCTTATAGTTATACATATGTAGCGTCTACGGGGCCTTAGGGTACTCGTCACTGGGCCAGTGGTTCCTTGGGGTAGCTGTGACTGGCCTGACCCGGCTCCGTGAACTCCGGGTGCTACATGTTAAACAAGAACAGCAGACAAACAGTACAGATGGAGATGGAATGAGGGTGACGGGCCCCTGGGAAGCGTGTTACCGGTTGCAGTGGTGACTGGGGTCTCGGCCTCCTCTGCCGCCGACCCTTCCTGCGACTAGTCCTCTCCCAAGGGCAGTACTGGTTGGGGAGTGGGGATGCTTCGCCACCCGCGGTATGCGGCCAGGAACTAGCCGCTGCTGCACAGTCTCTCTCCAGGGCAAGTGTTATGTGCAGCCGGGATGGTATCGCTCCTCATGGGCGGAGCGGGGTACCCCGGGATGTTGGTGAGAACGGGTGTGGCAGTTCACGGGAGCGCCAGAGCACAGGGTGGCCGCAGTTACTCACAGAGTCACCAGGTGCGGGTTCCAGTCACTTTATTTACTGGCTCAGGTGGTATCGCACCCCGGGTGCTGGTCCTCACCATCAGATACTCCGGTCGCTTCCTGGGCAGGTTAGAGGCTGGATCCGGTTTGGTAATTTGTGTCCTTTCTCCTCCATACACAACTCTGTACTCTCCCCCGGTCATGGCTGTACAGGCCGGCAGCCTTGGCATCTCATGGGTCAGATCTCTGTCCCATCTCCCCAAGTTCCCTCTCAGCTGCCGCGCCGTGGCCACCTGAACTGGGGCTCTGTACCTCTCTTGTGCTCAGTCCCATGTTCTGGCGACTACTGTCTTTAAGTCCATGATTACAGGTGCCGGGTCCCGTCCCTCTAGATGTTACTGGCCCCAGCTTGGTTGTGCTGTCTGTTCGGTGTTACATCCAGACAGCTCTGTCCTGCCTCCCTGAAGGCCTGACAGCCTTCAGGGAGCTACACATCATGCATCTGCTCTGTCTCGTGTCCAAGCTTGTTCTGAGGTAAAGTGAAACTGTTCTCTACTTCTAACTGCTCATGCCCCCACTTTTGCAAGTTGCTATGGCAACCTGGGTCTGCAAGGAACTGGCTGAGTCACTTCCTGACTGTGTTTAGAAACATTGTTAACCCTTTCCTAGTGACTGCTTCTCCCGGCTGTATGGTGGTGTGAGGTGTGTGTAAACTTACCAGATTAACATCTTGACCTGCTCGGGAAGGATATAATGATATACCCCATAGCGAACAGTCTCAGGGGCACGACACATACCCATTTAAAGTAACAATATCTCCCTTGTCTCTTTATTTTTACACAACACTCATGTGCCTCCCTATAAGAACAATGCCTCCATGAGCAGCATAGTGGCTCAGTGGTTAGCACTGTTGCTTTACAGTCTTAGGATCACATCCAATGAAAGACAACATCTGCAAGGAGCATGTATGTTCTCTCTCACATGGTATTAGTTTCCTCAGTCAGTTAGGATGATGTCTGAAAGCAGTGTGGAAATTAATAGACCTGTATAATTGAGTCAACTAAATAAATGACTCTTTATAGTATTATTGTGCTTACTTATAATATTGCGCTTGTGCCTCATTGTTAAAATAACTTACTGTGCCTCCTTATAATCATAATAAGAATGCTCCCACACATAATACACACTATGATGTCCCACAGTAAAATGCCTCCACAACTTACCACATAGTATTATGTCCTCACTGCTCCCCCCACACAGTTTGATGCCCCCAGCTCCCCCCACACACACAGCATAACGGCTAACATATTCCCTCATTCAGGATGCTAACCCCACAGGTCCTAACCTAAGTATGATGGCACCACAGTGATCACACCCTATATGATGGCCCCCATAGTTTCATACAGTATGATGCTTTCCACAGCTCCCATAGTATGATGCCCACATTGACCCACACATAGTATGATGCCCCAACAATATGATGCTCCTTCAGGTTCATTTCACAAGTAATAACTGACAATAATAAATGAAGACCACACACCTTGCCCCATTTCACCAATGCACTGTTCCATTTTCTGCTTAATGGGCTGAAGCCTCACACAGCTGATATAATCCAATGATGTCATTGTGCCTACTGTAGTGAGATTCAGGCACACAGGTTAATGGTGGAAGAAGGAGAGAACGGCTCACTGCTCCACCATTGTGTTCTGTGACGCCCTGGTTATACCAGGGTGTTGCAGTGTTCTTCACTGCCTTTATCTTAGGTGCAGGACCCACCCTCCTTGGTTCTGGGAGCCTTGACCCGGGGCATTGAACACCAGCACACAAAATCCTAAACCACCTCACACCACACCCTGCCAGCACACAAGTGGGTAGGACCAGTTGGGAATAGGCCTGCCCACCTAGGGGCTAGACAGGATGGTGGGAGGGATATAGTGAGTAGTTCAGGAAGTAGCAGGGAGTTAAGTGGTGACTCTCAAGAGGAGAGGACACAGGGAGTTGGAGCTCCCAGGGAGGGGTTGTAACCCCTAGAAGATGGCTAGGTTGCAGAAAGGTGGTCCGGGACCACAGGAGTCAGAGACCTGGTCACGGGGGACTGGATTGGTGGTCCAGTAACCGGTCCATGACTGAGCACGGCAGGGGTACATGTTCCCTAGGTTGGGGTGAAGCTATATGCAACCCGACAATTAGCCTGTAGCGAGTGGAGCCTTCATATTCTACTCCCAAGCGCCCAGAGATTGGCAGCGCCAGCATACCAAGGGGGATAGGCTTCCCAAATAACAGACAGAAAATCACATATGTCTGCAGGCTTCCCAAATAACAGACAGAAAATCACATATTTAGAAACACACAAAGTCCAAAAACCTGTCAAAATAGCCTTCAAAGAAGCAGTTATATTACAGAAAGTACCCTTAGGTAGACTACCTGGGTATTTTGAAGCAACGCTGAGAAATAATGCAAATATCATAGAATAAATTCAAATATTTTTATTTTATCATTTTTTATTCAAACACAAACCACACCACAAAGGAGATCATATTACATCCAAAACTGCCTCAGGTTAGAAAAGTTCGGCAATACACGTCCTAGTAAGCAATAACATCAATTTTTTAATTTTATATTAATTCATATGGTGCAACGGTTCATCATACTGACAAAAAATACACTCATCCATATAACAATATAGTGGTATAGTAAATACTAATCATCCTCAAACTTTGATTTCGTTATATGGCTTTCTTTTAGTGCTTCACCGTCTTACTAGTTTTTATTAAATATATGAAAAAATCTGAGAATAAAATGCAAAAAATCACACTATTCCTATCTGCAGATGAATACGCAGAATTTCTTGATTTTTCACCTAAAAAGTGGCAATATTGTCAGTGAAGTCAATATCTACACATTAATCAGTTTGTGAATTTTTTTAAACAGCTGAATTTCACCTATAAAGCAGTGAATAGGGGCATGGGGTATTGGCATCTATATTAAAGACATATGTCTGGAAATAAAACCGGACCGCTAAGAAAAGGGTTTCAATACCACATAACCGAGTGTTATATTCAAAGCACTTTTCCGGCAAAAAAATTCTACTACCAGCCGATAGACAGACAGTATCTGCGATTTAACCTAAAATAAGGCATATAGAACAAATAACACATCTCTACCTGTCAATCGGCTAGTAGATCCGTAAGCAGCCACAAGCCACAAAAAGCGGCAGTAAGTATGGCCGTAACCAATGTAAACTCCCAATATATAACCGGCAATACCACACATCACTGCAAGACTCAAATGTTCAACACCATATCAATTACCAGATATAACATCATTATAATACTGAACATTAGCCAAACATCAGTGAATACCTGAGCAGTGGATGACTCTCTCCTTTCCCCGACGTACGTTTCGCACCAGCTTTTTCAAGAGGGGCGCGAAACGTACGTCGGGGAAAAGAGAGAGTCATCCACTGCTCAGGTATTCACTGATGTTTGGCTAATGTTCAGTATTATAATGATGTTATATCTGGAAATTGATATGGTGTTGAACATTTGAGTCTTGCAGTGATGTGTGGTATTGCCGGTTATATATTGGGAGTTTACATTGGTTACGGCCATACTTACTGCCGCTTTTTGTGGCTTGTGGCTGCTTACGGATCTACTAGCCGATTGACAGGTAGAGGTGTGTTATTTGTTCTATATGCCTTATTTTAGGTTAAATCGCAGATACTGTCTGTCTATCGGCTGGTAGTAGAATTTTTTTGCCGGAAAAGTGCTTTGAATATAACACTCGGTTATGTGGTATTGAAACCCTTTTCTTAGCGGTCCGGTTTTATTTCCAGACATATGTCTTTAATATAGATGCCAATACCCCATTCCCCTATTCACTGCTTTATAGGTGAAATTCAGCTGTTTAAAAAAATTCACAAACTGATTAATGTGTAGATATTGACTTCACTGACAATATTGCCACTTTTTAGGTGAAAAATCAAGAAATTCTGCGTATTCATCTGCAGATAGGAATAGTGTGATTTTTTGAATTTTATTCTCAGATTTTTTCATATATTTAATAAAAACTAGTAAGACGGTGAAGCACTAAAAGAAAGCCATATAACGAAATCAAAGTTTGAGGATGATTAGTATTTACTATACCACTATATTGTTATATGGATGAGTGTATTTTTTGTCAGTATGATGAGCCGTTGCACCGTATGAATTAATATAAAATTAAAAAATTGATGTTATTGCTTACTAGGACGTGTATTGCCGAACTTCTCTAACCTGAGGCAGTTTTGGATGTAATATGATCTCCTTTGTGGTGTGGTTTGTGTTTGAATAAAAAATGATAAAATAAAAATATTTGAATTTATTCTATGATATTTGCATTATTTCTCAGCGTTGCTTCAAAATACCCAGGTAGTCTACCTAAGGGTACTTTCTGTAATAGAAAATCACATATGCCTGCAGCCAAGGGCATTGATCCACATAACTGGGGAGTAAGACCTGGATGGTTTCAAGCCTAAAGGTCAACCATTAACAATTTGTGCACGGAGGAGGGCCTTCGGATCACCCAACAGGGCCATAGGAAGAGGCATACTCAGACGGATTCTCCCAGGAGGCAGCGGCACCCAGAGACTTGGTTTAACATCTGTGCCTGTGAATTCTTCTCGCCTGCTTGCTACTACTATGTTGATCTGAGTGAGTATCCTGCAGCCCCGACCCTACTGCCTGCCCTGCGACCCACACAGCGCTCCCCAGCATCATCCTCCCAAGTCCCGGGGCCTCTCTACCTGCGGAGGGAATCACCATCAGGCTGCCCCAACACCATCAGCCCCGGTACTCCATTGGCAGCGGCGGTACTCTCCGTTACTGCAACCCTCAGGTGACGTCACGAACTCTCCCCTGTATATATCCCCTTTTTATTCTGGAGTGTCCACTAGGCCCCCAGGTCCGGGTCCCTCGAGCCACGACCATCACCGGATTTGACCAGTCCGAGCACTCAGGGGCGGTACATGTTCAATTTTGTATACCATTAAAATCAAGACACCAGATGGGGGGCAGCTGCTTGGTGTGAGGTACGCCGCTGTTTCTAGTCCCGGTCCGTGAACCACACAAGTATACCCAAAGGGCACGGGCGTTGCACTGGATGGAATTGATCACATAGGTCTACACTGCTCATCTGTGGGTTATATTCAGGATTACCAGCTTGACTTATTATTTTTTATGGACAGCTTATAAAAAAATCACTGACAGACAAAAAGTTTTACGGACACATTGTAAAACATTACTAATTCATTATGCTCCATAAAATGTATGCAGGGGAGACAGGACAACAGCTCAGGACTAGGATGAATTCTCACCGCCACACAATAGAGAAAAAAGGATGGATCTACCTATGGCCAAACATTTTTGTAACCCAGACCACAGCATCATGGACATGAAATTGCTGGTATTGAAAGGAAACTTCAAGTCCCAGAGAGACAGGAGACTATGTGAGTACAAACTTATGATGACCTTTGACATATTCAGAGCAGGAATGAATGTGTCTCATGGATTCATGTCTTTTTACATCAATTAAGAGATGTGCTCCTCAGACCATCTGGGGGCATCACAGCCCTGGACCAGATCCTAATCAGAAGACAATAAAACTTTCACACTGAACTGCAGCAATATTTATGGCCACAACAGTTTGTCCTCTTGCCATAGTGATAGTTCTGCTTCACATAACTTGATTTATTTATTGCCCCATTCTATGTCCTGTTGTGTATAAATATGTGACTCTTCAGATTTTGTGTTATATTGAGCCTGAAGAAGAGACCTGAGTAGTCTTGAAAGCTTGCTATTATTACCATCTTTTCAGTTAGCCATTAAAAAGGTATCAACCACTGAGGACTTCAGTTATTTTAAACAATTTTTAATTCATTATGATCAGTGATTGATATCTACAACCCATAATTCTATGAAGACATTAGATCAACTGTAAAATGAGGATAATTACAGTCACAATAAACTGTATAATTTCTTCATATTCAAAAACGTCATGGACACCTATAACTATTTTTACAGACTGCAAAAAGTGGCTCTATTTTTATGGACTGTCTTGGAATTTCTGACAGTTTACTGCCCTTGTTATATTACTTTTCTATGTCTTAATAAAACGCAGCGACCATGTTAAGCCAAACTGTTTGATAGTACCGTAACTGTGTTTCATTAAGGGTTCAGTACGTAGTCTTTACACAATAACTTGGATAGTTGTAGAAAATGATCTGGAAGTTTATATAAAATGGTTACATTTGTTTATGACAGTCCAGCCAATCAATCTTCTAGCAGGAGCCAAATATTTCAGCTACTGTGTAACATATGAAAAAAGCAGATTCGGAGAAAGAAATATGATCAACACCAGAAGTCTGAGCTTTACCACTGCCATATAATTTTCCAGTAATATAGCTGCAAGCTATGCACTAAATATGCCTTGTACAATTCCTGTGCATTGTGTAAGCTCGTACTATGTGCTCGCTCTATGCATGTGCTGACACAGAAGCTTCAAACTTACACTTCAGAGCATTTTTTTGAGGTCTCAGGAACCAAACTCTTCGATCTTCAACGCGTAGTAAGTCAAATGTTAGGTCACCACGTATTGACTGGGATTAGGAACTGAGCTGGCACCATATCTGGCCGATATTGGCAAATGCTCAGCTGAACAGCCCACTGGCTGCCATCTTTGTCCCCCTGTGAAGCCCAGCCTGTGGCTGGGCTTCTTAGAAGATAACTTTGTCTATATACTGCAATACAGTAGTATTGGAGTACATATAGCAAGCAATCATGTGATCACAGGTTCAAGTTTCCGAAAGGGACTAAAAAATAAAGGAATAAAATAAAAATATTAACATATTTGGTATTGTCGCATCTACAAAAGTCCTGTCTATCAAAATATATATGCAGTATATATATATATATATATATATATATATATATATATATATATATATATATATATAAAATTAGTATTATCTCCCTGAAGAAATATAGTTTAATATCACTGTAATCATACTGACAGGAAGAATCATGTTACTGCGTAATTTTTTTCTGCATAATGAACAAACACACAAAAAAAATTGTCATAATTGTGGGGGGGTTGTCACCATTTCTCTACACTTGTGTTCTTTTTCTCAGTAAATTATATAGTGAAAGAATGTTGTAAATCAATACTACAACTTGTTCTTCAAAAAATACGGCTCACGATGCAGGAAATACACTTTCTGTGACACACAAGCCTTGGTTTCAGGATTTTCATTTAGCAGTAAAATTAATATTGAGGGGTTTAGCATTGCCCTCATTGTTTTCAGCGTGTGAACAATAAAAAAAGGCTCCTATTAAGATGATATTATTGCAGTATATCTCAGAATAATCAATTCACAGTCACACTTGAATCTTTGGATTTTTATAAATCTACCATTCCCATTCAATGTGTTTTGGAACTGCAGTAGTACACCACAATCATGTTATGCGTTTTTCCATTTCAATGTGGAATGAACACTGGAATGAGCACTGGAAAAGCCTAAAATGGTGCTGCTTGACCAGCGCCCAACTTAAATTTTGGCTGTATTAGTTCACCCTGATTCGCTTGGCTAGATCATGTGATGTGATAACTGCCGGACACTATGGAGAAGCCTGCATGGCCATGCCTGATGCCATTAGGCCTCTATCTGAGTCTTCAGTAGAGATGAGCGAACCTGAGGTTGGAGGTTAGAAGTTTAGATTCGGAAACCGACTATTAAAAAAACAAAGTTCGAGTTTTGGTTATACAATGGTTTTGCCAATTGATATGCTTACCTTGACATCATTACTCATTCACAAATATTATATTATAGAAGAAAGATTGAACTCAACCACAGTAATGATTTGTTTCATGCAAGCTAGAAAATGATAATACATTGCAATGGTCTTATACTAATGGTTTATAAGAGGAGTGTGTGTCTGAGTATGAATGGTCCAGATAGATAATACTGTGGAAGAGAGAGAGCAATAGGATCTTACCCGGTAGGGATATCAGACACAAAAGGGATCACTGTACACTCACCTTTTCAGGTTGTGAAAGTCACAACCCCTGTGTAACACATTCAGTAGTGGTATCAGCTGCAGCCCTGAAGTGTAAAGTATGTAGTTGCACGTAGGTGTAAATCGGGTATATACCGCACTGATACTCAATAGTATATTAATATGATTCCTTTATTGTTTGTACAGGTCTATGCGTTTCAGAGACATCCATCTTCTTCCTCAGGACATGAAAGGAACAATCTTGAGATAGGACATCAAAGGAACAATCTCAAGATTGTTCCCTTGATGTCCTGTGGAAGGAGACAGATGATTCTGAAATGTGAGACCTGTACAAACAATAAAGGAATCATATTAATATACTATTGAGTATCAGCGCGGTATATACCCGATTTACACCTACGTTATACTACATGTGTATAAATGGTACCAGAGGTGGACATATCATTGGTGCAATCTGTGCGGCCACACAGGGGCCCAAAAGGTAAGAGATCCATTTCTACCTCCAAAGCAGGTGGAATTGTGCATTTTCATGAGCTCTTGGCCTGCAAAGGGCCCCTATATTGTTCTTGCACAGGGGCTATTTTATGTCATGTCTGTTTAATATTCATGATCAAACACTATGTTACATAGATACAATAATACGAGGGTTATTGCTTAGACATATTTCTAACTGTCCAGCAAGACAGTCCTGAATTTGAAGAGCTGTCCCAGTGTCTGAGAAGGGACATCAGAGATATAGCCTCAGGACACAGATACAGTTGACTACAACAGTGGAGCAGGGAACCATCAGATCCCTACTCCACCATTCAGTCTGGGTAGAGACACAGTGCAACAGCTTGTAGAGACCCATTTAAATAGGTTGCAATTATGTGAGGTTGCCCTTATTTTTGTCATTCTTGAGTCCTGAAAATTGTTCAGCACCCTTGCTGGGCAATTTTTGGAACTCCCATACAAATGAGTGGAGAGAAATGTGCACAATGGACAACACATCCGTATTCTTCAGGAAGATTCTACATCTCACAGGCATCTATCGTTTGGATATGCCATACTGTAAGTGTCCCAGAGGCGAATAGCTTTTCCTGTATGAGTGGGGCAATAAACAGATATGGATTTAGATTGAAATTTCCTCAGCCTTTAGACCACACCTTTAAAATAAAACATGACAAAAGACCTTTATTGATGGGTGCTGCACCTTACCATCTAATTATGTGTAGCCCTTCTATAGGATCCTCAGAGATTACTTCTATACAGGATAAATATGTGGAGCCCTGGACAAGCCAGGATGTCACAGGTACTACACCAACACACCCCACACCCCGGTCAGGCACACCTAAGTCAAACAAAAACCCTTGTTGCCTCCCTCCAGGGGCTGATGTTCACACCAGGGGGTGGGCCAGGCGGTTGGTCCGAGTAATGGCAGCGGAGTCCTGTTGCAAGTTGTCCCCGTTTGGACCACCAAAGTACCGTTTTGAAAGTTTGTGAATGATAAGAAAGAATAAACCGAAGATGTTACCTGATTGACCAACCCTGATTTGAACCGGTCGTTGCCGGCAACTGTTGTCCCCGTGGGGACTGTTTACAACCCAATGCGTAGAAACTGCTACGGACAAGCCCGAGAACTGACAGGGCAACCACGAACTTGTGGTGTGCAAATAGATATGTTTTTATGGCTTTACCGTTACCGCCTCCGGAGAGGCTGATTTGGAGGATGGGCCTGGAGGAAAGAGATGGCCCAGGCCCGCCACTGCCGCAACCGGTGGCGATCCTCCGGGGGTTTCAGAGGTTCCCCATGGACGTGGGTCCCCTGAAAAGGACAGAACCCGCTCGGGTAACTTGTGCTGGACTGGGGTCAAGGGGTGCTGCCCATTTGCTTAGGGGCAGCATCAGGGCCAGGTTGCTTGGGTGGGAGAGAGCGGAAGCCGTTACTGTTAGCAACGTTTAAGAAATGTGCCTCCCGATGTGGGAAGAGTTAATATACTTGTATTATATGTTACCGTTTTATCTCTTTTCAGTTGTGAAAATAAAACCGGTGATGGACGGGCAGCCCGCGGACGGTCTGCATTTTACTAAGGGGGAATGTGGCGCCCTGGACAAGCCAGGATGTCACAGGTACTACACCAACACACCCCACACCCCGGTCAGGCACACCTAAGTCAAACAAAAATCCTTGTTGCCTCCCTCCAGGGGCTGATGTTCACACCAAGAGGTGGGCCAGGCGGTTGGTCCCGCCCACCGAGGAGTTCACAGTCCTGGAGGCGGGAAAAGCAGAGCAGATTAGTTTGGAAGTGGAGAAGTGAGGTGGTAAAAGAGCAGTCTGAAGTTGGTCCGGGTGTGTGGCCCGGACGGAACAGCAAGGTTGGCAGACGGTGGTGACCGTCTGCAGGAGAGGCCTATTGGAGCTAGCCGTAAGGACCGTGGACGGGCGGTGGCCCGACGGTACCGGACCAGTACGCAAAGAGAAGCCAGCACCAACCGGCAGGGCTTACGGACCCCGACAAGGCTAGGAGTCGCCGCTGAAATTGTCAAATCCGTTAGCGAAGGGAACCTCCGGGGTTTCCCAGCAGCCAAGTCCCGATAGAAGGCAACAGTCCAACCGTTAGAGGGAAACACAGTCACCGCCAAGGCTACAGTTCCCAGGGCCAGAGCCCGCGGGCAAAAGGGGCTCCTTCAGCACATATCCAAGCTGGGGAGCGGGTTACCGGTGGGAACCCATTGGAACCGTCTACACTACACAGGTGCAGGGAAAGGCAGTCACCATCAACCTGCCGGGAGGAGAAACACCGCAGCCGTCTGTGGGACCCGTCCATCCAGCCGTTTGTTTTATCGGAGACTTTGTGTTCATGATTGGCTGAGTGAGTACCACCGTGCGGCACAGCGCTGCCCCCGTGACCCTGCACCTCACCAGGCCCCGTAATCCGCCTGCCATCCATCCCTACCCCATCACCGGGCCCCGGGACAACCAACCCCCTACCCACGGAGGGGAGAACCAACATCCAAGCTGCTCCCTGTCATCGCTCCCGGGATCCCCGTCCAGAGCAGCGGTGGTGTCACCAATCTCACCACAACCGTGGGTGGCGTCACGGACAATAAATCTCCAAAACCAAACCCCTTTTCACTCACGGGCGAGGAACGCCGCTCGAGTCCCCGGGATATCCGGCCCACCGCTCGAGCCACCACCGAGCAGCGCAAGCAGCAGCCGGACCCAAGCAGTGGGTGAGCACAGCGTCCCCTCCTCCGCCCGCGACAAATATATATACTGTGTGTATATATATATATATATATATATATATATATATATATATATATATATATATGTATATATATAGCACCCCTGAGGTATCAGGTGCTACAAAATATATAACCAACAGTAGACAGCCCAAACACTGGAATACCAGTTCCAGTGGCAACACAAGACACAAGCACACAACCCCTTTCCCCTGCCTGGAGACAGCTTAGAGCCGGACCTGATGGAAGCCGCCTAATGGAAGGGGGCTCATCCAATCGGTAAGCTAGAAACCCAATAGGGGAGGGGCTACAGTTGAACAGAGAGCGGGAACTGAAGTCAGTTGAGAGCGAAGAAGACGTCAGTTAGAGGGAGAAGTTAGGCTACTTTCACACATCCGGTTTTTGCAGTGCGGCACAATACGGCGCTCTGCAGAAAAACCACAACCGTTTTTTTTTGCCGCCGGTTGCAGGTTTTTTTGCATAGACTTACATTAGTGCCGTATTGTGCCGCATGGGCTTGCGTTCGGTCCGGTTTATGCCGCATGCGGCAGATTTAGCCGATGCCGCGGCCGGATGGAACGTTGCCTGCAACGTTTTTTGCTCCGGCAAAAAAAAAACGGATTGCGCCGCATCCGGCCGCTGCGGCGCATTTTTCAATGCATGCCTATGGACGCCGGATGCGGCGCGATGCGAAAAAAAACGCATCCGGCCGCCGCATGCGGTTTCTTCCACTGCGCATGCTCAGTAGCATGCCGCAACCGGAAAAAAACGGACCGGCCGCATGTAAAAACTTATGCAAAGGATGCGGTGTTTTCGCCGCATCCGCTGCATAGGTTTGAAAGCCGGATTGAGCCGCAGTGCTCAAACCGGATGTGTGAAAGTAGCCTTAAGCATGAGAGGACGTTAGTACGGTGTGAGGAGGTGAAAGTGAGAGAAAGTGAGGAGAAAGGTGTTAAAACCTGAAGAAAAAAACGGAGCTAAAACAGGAGTGTGGCTGTGGAGTAAGGAACCAGTATTCAAGGAACCGAGGGTTGCCAGAGGAGTGCGGGACCAGTACTCACAAAACTAAGCACAAGGCGGGGTGAAGAACCATTAAACGGAAGTACTTGTCAAGCTAAGTGTTAAATCTGCCAGGTAAGGGGATCATCAGGGTCCCCCACCAACCTGAGTGTCCGGAGCAAAGCAGCAAATAGAGGACCTGGGAAGAGGGACAGGAGTCTAACCCATTAAAATTGTCCAGGATGTCTGCTATACGTGCAAAGACTGTGAAACGGGGGGATCCCAAGAAGTTTTAGGCCACAGGGACCCACCAAAAACCAAAGTGTGCACGGAGGACAGCTCACCTGGTGACTACCTGGCACTGGGAACAAAGGGTGAGGGAACACCTGAAAACCAGCACCACCCGGTGGCAGTACCAGAACAGTGAGTAAAAACCAGTTTAAACTGCAGTCCCTGTGTGGCTTGAATCCTTTCTACCTTGGTGCATCATCAGCTCACACCGTGCACTAGAACCGCCATCTTCCTCTTCTGGGGCCTAGCCCTGCTTGCGGAGGGCCAGAACACCTGAGCTGCATTATACTACCTGCCCCAGGAAGATCACACAGCGGCGGCTCCTAAAAAATACATATACATTGAAGAAAGGGACATTTTATTTGGATTTCTATTTTCATTCTTCTTCAATCATCAAAAATGCAATATTTGCAAGGATCTAAACCAACCTTTCTGCATTGCGACCATCACTTAAGCTTGTATTCTTGCCAAGCATTTGAGGGTTTATTACTCACAGCAAAAAAAATACTGCAATCTTGAATTCATTCCAGGAAACCTTCTCCGGGATTTGGAAGATTTTGACTTTATGCTCAAATAGTAAAGGAAAGACACCATACAGTGTACGCAGTGTACAGGCCAGAAATATCTTTGCAGAGTGGGACGCTGGCATCCAACTAGGCAGCAATGTAGTCAGGGTTTTCATCCCAAAGGAGAAAAAAAAAAGAGTTTTAGTCCTATTTCTAAATGCTATGTCCAGGTAAAAATATTGTGTTGACTCCACGTTAGCACTCAACACCCGCTGAGAATCTTTGAATGTCCCACCAATATATTTAGACGCCAATTCATTGTTTGCATTCCTTTAAGTATCTTTAATTCTTTGTCTTGTGATATTTGTTCCTGTTTTTTTGTACCAAATTCTGCAAAACAGTTCATGAATGTTGCTCAAAAATACTGTTAATTTATGTCTTAACCCTTTTTGTGAACTTTTTAGTTCAAAAAGTCACACATTTTACAAAATGTAAAAAAGAATTCACAAAAACAATTGTGGTGTACATAAAATCACTCCAAAAAGGAATATATTTGGGCCAAAATGTTGTGACTTTTCAAAAAAAGCTGATGCCCTGCCCAGCACAAGCAATTGGAAAATCGCAGCATCAAGTCCCATAAAGGAACTAGTAAAAACAATAAAAAGTAAAAAAAAGTTTTGATAAATATGAAAAAAAACTCCAAAAGTTCAAATCACCCCCCATTTTGCCCCATTGAGAAAAAAAACAAAACACAAATTTGGAATCGATGAGCTCAGAAATGTCTGATTTATCAAAAATATAAAATAAATTATTCTGATTGGTAAACAGCGTAATGAAAAAAACCCCCAAAACAACAGAATTTTTTGGGCCACCGCAATATTACAATAAAATGCCCTAAGATTCCATCAAAACATTGCATTTAGCCAACCCGTCAGCTCAAGGTGCAAAAGATAAGCCTTAATGCAGCCACAGAACCCAGAAAATGAGAATGCTTCGGTTCTCAGAAAATGGTAACAAAAGCGCCATTTCTTTTTACAAGGTGAAGGGGTTAAAAAAAACACCTCTCAACACTATGTGTGTGTGTCGCCCAGGGATAAGGGGTACTCAGATCCGGGCCAAGGGGTCACTTTTGTAGGTGTACGGTGGTGTGACCCGGTCTGTGATCCCAGGCTCCACAGCAAAAAGGGGATTATGTACAGGGGAATTGTCCGTGACGCCACCCGTGGGTTGTGGTGATGAGATGGTGGCACCGCTGCTGCCTCTGGGGACCGTGCCTGGAACTGGTGGTGTGGGGCAGCAAGGTGGAATCCCCTCCACGGGTAGGGGAGGTGTAGTCCCGGGGCCCAATTGGGAGTTGTGGTGGTGGCAGGGATTGCAGGGAATAGTACACTCACAGTTCGGTTATTGTGGTGCTGGATGAAGCTGGATTGATGTGGAGGGTCAGGATCGGAGATAGAAGAAATACTCAGAGTCTTTTTTTTTTTTCCAATTTAAGATTTTATTGATTTTCAAAGGAATTACAATATTAAAACATACATCCATGCTGTACCAAATGATACAAATCAGAAATAACTGGTGCCCACGGATGCTGTGAGGACGGGTCCCACACCTGTGTGTGTAATTCAGGTGTTGTTCTCCTGCCTGCGGTCTGTGTCTGCTCCGTGCACAGGTCCGGATAGGGCCCCAACAGCTGGCACCGGGGGGGGCACTACCCTCTCCCGGTCCACTTTGGGTACCCACAAGCGGCTGGCCTATTCCTGAGGCCCTTACTACCACTCTTCCTAGCTCCCCACTGGAGCTGCATCCAGACTTCTCTCCTCCTGCAGACTGACTGAAACTAAACTCTGCTCACTTCAAGCTCCTCTCTCCCCCTCCCGTTTTCCTGAGGAGGGGGCGAGTGGGGCCTGATTGGTTGGTGTGTATTGGTGTGGGAAACTCCCCAAGGGAGAGTGAACTCTGCACCATAAGGATGTATGCAGACCTCTGTGACACCCTGGCTTTGCCAGGGCGGCACACTCCCCCTTGGTAAAATACAGACCGTCTGCGTGCTGTCCAGCTACCAACGTTTATTTATTTATTTTTTTATTTTTTTTAACGGGAAAGGAAAAGTTAAAACATTACAATCATATATCTTCCCACATTGGGAGGTACGTTTGCTTAAACGTTACAAACATTAACTCTGCTGCTGACGCAGCCTCCTCCACCCACTTTCCCTCAGTCCACCACAGGACAGCATGGGTCCCTAATGCCACATTCACTCATAGTGACACTGTCCAGAAAGACCCCGTCCTCCACTGCCTGCAGTGCGGGTATGGTTTACCAGATTCTGTCCTCGCTCCATTAACTCCTTACCGTCCTCCACCAGGGGCTCCGACCCCTGATGGCGCCCACTGGGGCTCCGACCCCAGCGACGTTCAACAAGTCGGGCAAGGTCCTCCTCCTTCCACCCATGTGCTGGATGGCGTCTCCCGGGAACACGGGGACGTTCAACAAAGGCAGGAGGGTTACTGCAGGAGCGGGTCCTTTAAAACTTTAAAACATTTAACTTTTAACTGTCAACTTGCGGGTAGCAGTCCATATTCTACTGCTGCTGCCGCCACTCCCAGTATGGGGCACGGGTTCCGTGCTCTGCCTCCTGCTCAGGAGCCAGGCCCACTCGGATGCCCTCGGTGCCGGCTACAACCGGCCTCGCTAACTGCCGAGGGCCCCATCGCTCAGTGGCCTGCTCCTCCTCTCTGCAGGTGCACTCCCGCTGTTCCACAGCCGGGAAAGGGTACCTGGGAGTGGCTGACGCCGCATCTGGGGCAGTCGTCTGGTCGGGTGCTGCCGTCGTTGCGGCTGGGTGAACTGCCGGAGCCGACATCATCTCCGTTGCGGCCGGGCGGACTACCAGGGCCTACAACATCACCGTTGCGGCCGGGCAGACTGCCGGAGCTGACGTCATCCCTGTTGCTGTTGCGGCCGGGCGGACTGCCGGGGCCGGGGATGACGGGCTGCGGTCTGGCTTGTTCCAGGAACGGAATTAGGCAAAGTTCTGGTGTCCCTGCCGATACAGTCCTGGTTACATGTTGCAGACTCCGCCTTCTTGCTGCTCCCCCTTGGTACTAGGGAGCAGTCCTTCTAGCAACTTTTAAAGTCTCTCTTTCGCTTCCGGTCCTCCGGAGCTTCACTTCCGCCCACGTTCTTAGGGGCGGAGCCTCTTTTTCGCGCCCACCGCTCGGGGAAGAATGCGCTGGGCGGGAGATTTTCGCGCCCAAAAATGGCGGCGAAGATGGCGACTTTCAAAAATTTTGCAGCGGAGCACCGCTGGCAGTCCAGAATAAGGCGCACTTCCTCCAGGTATGTGGATGGGTTCAATCCTGTTCGTGACGCCAATTTGTGTCACCCAGGGATAAGGGGTACTCAGATCCGGGCCAAGGGGTCACTTTTGTAGGTGTACGGTGGCGTGACCCGGTCTGTGATCCCAGGCTCCACAGCAAAAAGGGGATTATGTACAGGGGAATTGTCCGTGACGCCACTCATGGGTTGCGGTGATGAGGTGGTGGCACCACCGCTGCCTCTGGGGACCGTGCCCGGGACTGGTGGTGTGGGGCAGCAAGGTGGAATCCCCTCCACGGGTAGGGGAGGTGTAGTCCCGGGGCCAAATTGGGAGTTGTGGTGGTGGCAGGGATTGCAGGGAATAGTACACTCACAGTTCGGTTATCGTGGTGCTGGAATGATGTGGAGGGTCAGGATCGGAGATGGAAGAAATACTCAGAGTCTTTTGTAAACCAAATTGCTGGTAACTGGTGCCCACGGATGCTGTGAGGACGGGTCCCACACCAGTGTGTGTAATTCAGGTGTTGTTCTCCCGCCTGCGGTCTGTGTCTGCTCCGTGCACAGGTCCGGATAGGGCCCCAACATCTGGAACCGGGGGGGGGCCACTACCCTCTCCCCGTCCACTTTGGGTACGCACAAGCGGCTGGCCTATTCCTGAGGCCCTTACTACCACTCTTCCTAGCTCCCCACTGGAGCTGCGTCCAGACTTCTCTCCTCCTGCAGACTGACTGAAACTAAACTCTGCTCTCTCAAAGCTCCTCTCTCCCCCTCCTGTTTTCCTGAGGAGGGGGTGAGTGGGGCCTGATTGGTTGGTGTGTATTGGTGTGGGAAACTCCCCAAGGGAGAGTGAGCTCTGCACCATAAAGATGTATGCAGACCTCTGTGACACCTTGGTTTTGCCAGTGCGGCACATGTGCTGGAGTTTGCTTCTCCAGGCCCAAAATCAACTCCAGAAGTAGGTGCCGCATATGACAGCGCATACTACGATCAAACTGGCAATGGTGACATACCTCGGTGATATATACCTCCCACCCAGTACCTGTCTACCTTACCTACCCCATCTGCCCAAATCTGAGGCGCTTGGCACCTTCAGCCACAAACAATGTACCTTTGACAGGACATTCATATTCCTGTGTTGCTTCCCGGGCCCATGCTCATGTCATGGTGATTATGGAGAAAGTAGGAGACAGTGGCTCGTCGTATGGCTCTCAGGCTAGGGTACTCTAGCTATCCCTGATCTATGAGTTACCTCAGTAAAGTGAGGATGTCTAAGCCACCTTCCTGGTCTTGCCTCTGACCAGTTCTTAACTTATATCCCCTCCCCCCAACTCCAAGGGAGGGCCAATGCAGGACTGATTAAGTCAACAGAAATAGACAAACAGGAGAAATCAAAGCTCTATCTCTCAGCACACTCACTCAGAGGTATAAGAAAATAAGAGCTTAGGAGGAAAATAAGAGCAGGGAGGAAACAAAAAGACATCATGAGAACTCCACAAGAATTGCAAGCACAAAGCAATACAATCACCAGCAGGACTGTTACACAACAGCACAGACCAACACAGCAATAAACTATAGTCAGCGTGAGAGGACAGATTGCACTTAAATAGGAAGGGAGCCAATGTGATAGGCTTCCAACAAAATGTGATCCTAGAAGTAACAAGCAGGCTTGCAGAGATTAACTCTTGCTAGCCTGATCATGAATGAGTCAACAGCTGGTCGATGCCTGAACTTGCCTGTGTAGCACCAGAGAAATTATAGGGTGAAGTGTCAGGATCTGTAATGTGAACAGCGTCTGATGTCGCCTTGACTATTGGTGAGTTTTGTGCAAAACTCCCAGTGACAGCACAGTGAAAAATACAGGAACAAAGATAAAACCATGGAAAAAAATCTGCGCTGCTGTTAAAGAGTGAAGGGTCCTGTCCAATGGATAGTAAAATAAAGGTGGTTTATTTCACGTGTTTCGAAGTGTATCCTCACTTCTTCATTAGAAAATCCACCGAATTACAAAACATCGGCAAAAGTGAGGGTTATATAGGAGAGTGGTATTCAAGAAAAGAGCATCAAGAGAACACATGACAAGCTAGGGTTCAAAGGATTACGGATGGCACAAAAATGTTTGCCAAAGTATAATTTAAAAAGATTGGAAAAGACATATAATATAATTTATTGTTAAAAAAAAAATAGAAAGAAATTAATGAAAAAACGAGGCAAAGAAACAGAAGGAAAACAAGTACAGTCAGGGCCAGAAATATTTGGACAGTGACACAAGTTTTGTTATTTTAGCTGTTTACAAAAACATGTTCAGAAATACAATTATATGTTTAATATGGGCTGAAAGTGCACACTCCCAGCTGCAATATGAGAGTTTTCACATCCAAATCAGAGAAAGGGTTTAGGAATCATAGCTCTGTAATGCATAGCCTCCTCTTTTTCAAGGGACCAAAAGTAATTGGACAAGGGACTCTAAGGGCTGCAATTAACTCTGAAGGCGTCTCCCTCGTTAACCTGTAATCAATGAAGTAGTTAAAAGGTCTGGGGTTGATTACAGGTGTGTGGTTTTGCATTTGGAAGCTGTTGCTGTGACCAGACAACATGCGGTCTAAGGAACTCTCAATTGAGGTGAAGCAGAACATCCTGAGGCTGAAAAAAAAGAAAAAATCCATCAGAGAGATAGCAGACATGCTTGGAGTAGCAAAATCAACAGTCGGGTACATTCTGAGAAAAAAGGAATTGACTGGTGAGCTTGGGAACTCAAAAAGGCCTGGGCGTCCACGGATGACAACAGTGGTGGATGATCGCCGCATACTTTCTTTGGTGAAGAAGAACCCGTTCACAACATCAACTGAAGTCCAGAACACTCTCAGTGAAGTAGGTGTATCTGTCTCTAAGTCAACAGTAAAGAGAAGACTCCATGAAAGTAAATACAAAGGGTTCACATCTAGATGCAAACCATTCATCAATTCCAAAAATAGACAGGCCAGAGTTAAATTTGCTGAAAAACACCTCATGAAGCCAGCTCAGTTCTGGAAAAGTATTCTATGGACAGATGAGACAAAGATCAACCTGTACCAGAATGATGGGAAGAAAAAAGTTTGGAGAAGAAAGGGAACGGCACATGATCCAAGGCACACCACATCCTCTGTAAAACATGGTGGAGGCAACGTGATGGCATGGGCATGCATGGCTTTCAATGCCACTGGGTCACTTGTGTTTATTGATGACATAACAGCAGACAAGAGTAGCCGGATGAATTCTGAAGTGTACCGGGATATACTTTCAGCCCAGATTCAGCCAAATGCCGCAAAGTTGATCGGACGGCGCTTCATAGTACAGATGGACAATGACCCCAAGCATACAGCCAAAGCTACCCAGGAGTTCATGAGTGCAAAAAAGTGGAACATTCTGCAATGGCCAAGTCAATCACCAGATCTTAACCCAATTGAGCATGCATTTCACTTGCTCAAATCCAGACTTAAGACGGAAAGACAGCTAAAATAACAAAACAGCAAGACCTGAAGGCTGCGACTGTAAAGGCCTGGCAAAGCATTAAGAAGGAGGAAACCCAGCGTTTGGTGATGTCTATGGGTTCCAGACTTAAGGCAGTGATTGCCTCCAAAGGATTCGCAACAAAATATTGAAAAGAAAAATATTTTGTTTGGGTTTGGTTTATTTGTCCAATTACTTTTGACCTCCTAAAATGTGGAGTGTTTGTAAAGAAATGTGTACAATTCCTACAATTTCTATCAGATATTTTTGTTCAAACTTTCAAATTAAACGTTACAATCTGCACTTGAATCCTGTTGTAGAGGTTTCATTTCAAATCCAATGTGGTGGCATGCAGAGCCCAACTCGCGAAAATTGTGTCACTGTCCAAATATTTCTGGACCTAACTGTACATATGTGATGGAATAAAAGGATTAGAACTCTCTCAAAATCAATGTGCTTGTATGGATAGAATCAGCATTACAATGTGTGCTATACAGATGCACAAGATGATAGAGGTGGTGTAGGAAATCTAGCATAAACTACACTTTTAGAGTGAGGGAAAAAAAATAAATAAATAAAAATAAAATATATATATATACTTGCTGTACTACCCGGCTTTGCCCGGGTTAATAACTGCTGTTAACAAAATAGAATGTATTAACAAAAATTTATTCTGCACACAAAAACCACAAAACAAATAGAAATGTAATTATTAAAAGGCAAAAACTAAGCTAATAGAAGCATTTCAGAACATATATTTCAACACCACAGATATTCCACACAGATTTAACTAAATTGGCCAAGTAATGTACTCTGTCTGTCTCTTTCCAGGTCTGTCTCTTTCCAGGTCTGTCTCTTTCCAGGTCTGTCTCTTTCCAGGTCTGCCTCTTTCCAGGTCTGCCTCTTTCCCCGTCTGTCTCTTTCCCCGTCTGTCTCTTTCCAGGTCTGCCTCTTTAAAGTTCTGGCTCTTTCCTGGTCTGCTTCTTTCCTGGTCTGCCTCTTTCCTGGTCTGTCTCTTTCCCCGTCTGTCTCTGTCTGGATCTTTTCCCGTCTGTCCCTTTCTCCGTCTGTCTCTATCTCTCTGTTTCTTTCCCCATCTGTCTCTGTCCAGGTCTATCTCTTTCCCCGTCTGTCTCCCCGTCTCTTTGTGTCTTTTCCTGTCTGTCTCTTTCCCTATCTGCCTGTCTCTGTCTGTCTCTTTCCTTGTCTGTCTCTATTTTTCTGTCTCTTTCCCCATCTTTCTCTATCAAGGTCCGTGTCATTCCCCATCTATCTTTGACTGTCTCTCTGGCTGTCTCCTCCTTCCCTGTCTGCCTGTCTCTGTCCCTGTCTGCATGTCTGTCTGTCTCTTTCCAGGTCTGTCTCTGTCTGTCTCTTTCACCGTCTGTCTCTGTCTCTTTCACCGTTTGTCTCTGTCTGTCTCTTTCCCTGTCTGTCTCTATCTCTCTGTCTCTTTCCTATCTGTCTCTCTCTGCCTGTCTGTCTCTCTCTGTCTCTCTCTATCCATCTCCCCACTGACATCTTATTACCTCACATATAAGCTTCTTATACTATGAATGTCTTTTGTTCCTATAGCAACCAATCACAGCTCCTACTAATAATCTGTAGTTCCAGGCTTCATTTAATTTAATGTAAGCATGGTTTTTGGAGCGTAACTGTAAAACGCGGGGTTAAATTTTCCTGTCAAAACATAGTCTACGATGTTCCCTGGGTCACATGAGGTGTCTGTGCAAAATTTCGTGATTGTAAATGCGACGGTGCGGATACACTTTTTGTTTCACTTTTTCCCCATTATGTAGATAGGGGCAAAATTGATTTGTAAATTGGAATGTGCGGGGTTAAAATTTCACCTCACAACATAGCCTATGACGCTCTCGGAGTCCAGACTTGTGAGTGTGCAAAACTTTGTGGCCGTAGCTGCGACAATGCAGATGCCAATCCCGGACATACACACATACATACATACACACATTCAGCTTTATATATTAGAAATTATATATATATATATTTATATATATATATATATATATATATATATATATATATATACATACAGTACAGACCAAAAGTTTAGACACACCTTCTCATTCAAAGAGTTTTCTTTATTTTCATGACTCTGAAAATTGTAGATTCACATTGAAGGCATCAAAACTATGAATTAACACATGTGGAATGAAATACTTAACAAAAAAGTGTGAAACAACTGAAAATATGTCTTACATTCTAGGTTCTTCAAAGTAGCCACCTTTTGCTTTGATTACTGCTTTGCACACTCTTGACATTCTCTTGATGAGCTTCAAGAGGTAGTCACCGGAAATGGTCTTCCAACAGTCTTGAAGGAGTTCCCAGAAATGCTTAGCACTTGTTGGCCCTTTTGCCTTCACTCTGCGGACGGTCCAGCTCACCCCAAACCATCTTGATTGGGTTCAGGTCTGGTGACTGTGGAGGCCAGGTCATCTGGCGTACCACCCCATCACTCTCCTTCTTAGTCAAATACGTCTTACACAGCCTAAAAGTGTGTTTGGGGTCATTGTCCTGTTGAAAAATAAATGATGGTCCAACTAAATGCAAACTGGATGGAAAAGCACACCATTGCAAGATGCTGTAGTAGCCATGCTGGTTCAGTATGCCTTCAATTTTGAATAAATCCCCAACAGAGTCACCAGCAAACCACCCCCACACCATCACACCTCCTCCTCCATGCTTCAAGGTGGGAACCTGGCATGTAAGAGTCTATCCGTTCACCTTTTCTGCGTCGCACAAAGACACGGTGGTTGGATCCAAAGATCTCAAATTTGGACTCATCAGACCAAAGCCCAGATTTCCACTGGTCTAATGTCCATTCTTTATGTTCTTTAGCCCAAACAAGTCTCTTCTGCTTGTTGCCTGTCCTTAGCAGTGGTTTCCTAGCAGCTATTTTACCATGAAGGCCTGCTGCACAAAGTCTCCTCTTAACAGTTGTTATAGAGATGTGTCTGCTGCTAGAACTCTGTGAGGCATTGACCTGGTCTCTAATCTGAGCTGCTGTTAACCTGCGATTTCTGAGGCTGGTGACTCGGATAAAATTATCCTCCGCAGCAGAGGTGACTCTTGGTCTTCCTTTCCTGGGGCGGTCCTCATGTGAGCCAGTTTCTTTGTAGCGTTTGATGGATTTTGCCACTGCACTTGGGCACACTTTCAAAATTTTCCCAATTTTTCGGACTGACTGACCTACATTACCTAAAGTAATGATGGCCACTCGTTTTTCTTTACTTAGCTGCTTTTTTCTTGCCATAATACAAATTCTAACAGTCTATTCAGTAGGACTATCAGCTGTGTATCCACCAGACTTCTGCACAACACAACTGATGGTCCCAATCCCATTTATAAGGCAAGAAATTTCACTTATTAAACCTGACAGGGCACACCTGTGAAGTGAGAACCATTTCCGGTGACTACCTCTTGAAGCTCATCAAGAGAATGCCAAGAGTGTGCAAAGCTGTAATCAAAGCAAAAGGTCGCTACTTTGAAGAACCTAGAATATAAAACATATTTTCAGTTGTATCACACTTTTTTGTTAAGTTTTTCACTCCAAATGTGTTCATTCATAGTTTTGATGCCTTTAATGTGAATCTATAATTTTCAGAGTCGTCAAAATAAAGAAAACTCTTTGAATGAGAAGGCGTGTCCAAACGTTTGGTCTGTACTGTATATATATATATATATATATATATATATATATGAGTCCAACAATGTAGACCAGCTCACTCCTGTGAATCACCTGGATCCTCAGCTCACCTGGTTAACTCCGTTGTGCCCGGATCAGGACGTAGGAGTCCATCCATACAAATGTGAACACAACAACAAGGCAAAATCTAGCAATAACGTGAGCAATCCAGGATGCTGTTAAAAAATTTTTTCCTTCTTTTTATTCATAAATTCATTAAAATATAATGGTCCAAGCAATTCAGAACAGCATTATCGCAGGAAAATAGCGCAGATAGGACTACGCGTTTCAGCGGTGAAATCCGCCTTCTTCACGGTCCAGAATCTGATCTGCTTTCCAAACATAGAACCTTATATACATCTCACTCCCAACAGGGTAATTACAAACATGTGTGTGAGATTTAAAAACATAAGCTAGAAAAGCAAATCAAACATGTAAGCTATCCGCATATTAATCAATATACAGCATGCATAGGAGTTATAAGGAAAGGATTCAACATTTTGGAGAAAAATACAATCAGAAAATCCAATAACCTGACCATAAAACTATTTTTAAAGTGATACAAAAAGCCTAACACAGTAGTAATAGCCAGCAACATATAATGCAACAATGTATCAATAGTGCATAATGATATCCATACGATTGGTAAAACCCTGTGGCATACGGGTCCCCAGCTCAAATATCCACCTACTCTCTCTTGCAAGCACATTTTTATGAAAATCTCCCCCTCTCAATGGTTTTTGTGTCTGGGATAGGGTCATTCAGTGAGAAACTAGGGGAGTGGGTGGATTTTTATCTTCAACCCCTAGTGCCATTAACACCAAGTCACCTTAAAGATTCCAAAAGTATGATACAAATTATGGAAAAATTTCACTGGCAATCTGACTATATGTGGCTATCTTGCGATGTGGTGGGGTTATATCCCTCTATCCCCCATCACATCGCGATACGATGTATCACATATTATTTGTCCAGATACAGTAATTACGAGGATTCCATCCAGAAGTTTATTGTCTCTTCAATTCAGTTTCTTTTGGGTCACAATTATTTTTCGTTTGATGAGAGATACTTCCTCCAGACACAAGGCGTGAGTATGGGCGCTACGTTTTCACCTTCCCTAGCTAACCTGGTTATGTCCGTGTGGGAGGAAAATTATATTTTTAACATTGATAACCCATACAAGGATAATATTGTTTGGCTGAGTAGATGTATTGATGATCTGATATTTGTCTGGAGGGGTAGTCTCTCGTCTGCGAAAAGTTTTTTTTCTTATTTGGATTTGAATGATTTCAATCTAGAATTTACGAGTAGTGGTCATGAGGTATCAACAAACTTCTTGGACCTAAAATTGACCGCAGATTTGGATAGCAATAAGGTTTTGATATCTCCCTATAAAAAACCTACTGCATGCAATAGTATTTTAATGGCATCCTCTAGTCACCCCAAACATGTCATTCAGAATATTCCTGTGGGGGAGCTTATTAGACTAAAAAGGAATACCACATCTAGTGATAGATTGGAGGAAGAAATTGAAATAACTTGTAACAATTTAAAAAAAGGGGGTATCCCAATTGGTCTTTGGAGAGAGCCAAGAAAAAAATAGCAGGCATTGATAGGGTTAAGCTGTTGGATTCTACTAAGAAAAAAAGACAGTTTGACTCCAAAAAATCTGGGGTAGTTTTCAGCACCAACTATAGTCCTCAGTTTAATTCTATTGTCAAAATTATCAGAAAATATCTTCCGTTATTATCTCAGAATGAAATTTTGAAAAACATTGTGGAAAATAATGATATTGCCTTTGTGGCAAAAAGAGCCCCAACCTTAGCTACATTATTATCACCTAGCATGTTCAAAGATCCAGACAAAATCTCCCCTAGCAACTGGTTAAAAACAATGGGATTTTTTAAATGTGGTGCTAATATTTGCAAGTGCTGCGGTTTTGCTAATAAGTCTAAAATATTTACATCTATTTCCAATGAAAAACAGTTTAATGTTCGTTCTTTTATAAACTGTAATACGGAGAATGTAGTTTATCTGATTAACTGCAATATATGCCGCATGCAATATGTAGGCTGCATGATGAACCCCCTTAAAACCAGAATCCGCAAACATCTTTCAGATGCTAGCAATTTGCCAATGGTTGGTGCATCAGTAGTATCCCGACATTTTTCAAAAAAACACAATGGGGATTTACGCGGTTTTTCTTTTATGGGCATAGAGCATGTAAAAAAACCATTGAGAGGAGGAGATTTTCATAAAAAAGTGCTTGCAAGAGAGAGTAGGTGGATATTTGAGCTGGGGACCCGCATGCCACAGGGTTTAACAATCGTATGGATATCATTATGCACTATTGATACATTGTTGCATTATATGTTGCTGGCTATTACTACTGTGTTAGGCTTTTTGTATCACTTTAAAAATAGTTTTATGGTCAGGTTATTGGATTTTCTGATTGTATTTTTCTCCAAAATGTTGAATCCTTTCCTTATAACTCTTATGCATGCTGTATATTGATTAATATGCGGATAGCTTACATGTTTGATTTGCTTTTCTAGCTTATGTTTTTAAATCTCTTACACATGTTTGTAATTACCCTGATGGGAGTGAGATGTATATAAGGTTCTATGTTTGGAAAGCAGATCAGATTCTGGACCGTGAAGAAGGCGGATTTTACCGCTGAAACGCGTAGTCCTATCTGCGCTATTTTCCTGCGATAATGCTGTTCTGAATTGCTTGGACCATTATATTTTAATGAATTTATGAATAAAAAGAAGGAAAAAAATTGTTAACAGCATCCTGCATTGCTCACGTTATTGCTGGATTTTGCCTTGTTGTTGTTCATATATATATATATATATACTGTATGCAGTAGAACTTTGGTTTACGAGAACAATGGTTTAGTCCTCTAGCAAAGCAAGATTTACCATAGGAAATCATTGGAATGCGGACATTTCGTTCCACAACTTGTTCAATGTCCCATCCTGGTCCACTACTGTGCCATTCCACACACGCACAAAGATGCAAAAACACGCACGCACATATTATGCTCACCATACCTTCCGTTCCATCGCCGGCCTCCCGGTTCTTGTAGTTCGCCGGTACAGGATGTGTATCGGGTAACCATCGTGACGATGGAGGAACTTCTGCTGCCAGAGCGCTGACGTCAAAGGCAGGGGCCGCTTTCCTCTGATTGGCCAGCGCGCTGCCTCTGAGATGCGGCTGACAGTGGAAGTTCCTCCATCGTCGCGATGGTTACCCAATACACATCCTGTAGCGGTGAACTACAAGAACCGGGAGGCCGGCGATGGAACGGAAGGTAAGGTGAGCATAATATGTGTGTGTTTGTGTGTTTGTGCATGTTTGTAGGGACTGCAAGAGCGGGTCAGAGCGCGGTGAAAGTACGGAACCGGAAGTGTGTGCGGTATTTGCTCGTACAGCAAAGTGGAAGAAAAAAGTGTGACGGATGCTGTATAAGGGATCAGTCATAGATGTATGTATGTTAAGGCCCCATTACATGCAACGGCGTATCTAACGATATATCGCCGGGGTCACGGATTCCGTGACGCACATCCAGCATCGTTATCGACGTCGTTGTGTGTGACACCAACGAACGTCCGTTAATGATCAAAAATACTCACCTTATCAATGATCGTTGACACGTCATTCATTTTCAAAAAATCATTGATTGTTGAGGACGTAGGTTGTTCATCGTTCCCGAGGCAGCACACATTGCTACGTGTGACACCTCGGGAACGACGGCAATGAGGAAGGAAGGAAGGAGGTGGGCGGGATGTTACGGCCGCTCATCTCCGCCCTTCCGATTCTATTGGGCGGCCGCTTAGTGACACGGCTGTGACGCCGCACGAACCAACCCCTTAGAAAGGAGGCAGTTCGCCGGCAACAGCGACGTTGCTATGCAGGTTAGTACGTCTGACGGGTGTAAGCGATGTTGTGCGCCATGGGCAGTGATTTGCCCGTGACGCACAAACGACGGGGGCGAGTACGCTTGCTAGCGATATCGCTAGCGATAACGCTGCATGTGATGGGGCCTTTAGTCTATGTTCACATGTCAAATACGAGCAGTACAGAAACAGATGATGGAAACCGTTCCTATGTTACCTCTCAAAATTAAGATAAATATCAGCAGTGAGAAAGGGGATAATACATAACTTTTAATATAATTAACGTTAAAAAAATTGGGTAGTGCTGCAATTTATAAAAATTTTTTGTGCAAACAAATGAAACATCATTCATGTCCAAAAGGACCAACAGGGATAGTGTTAGAACCACCCCACAATGATAGACGTTGGTAATATATTGTATTCACCAGATGGGTACCGAGGGGGTTCAACAAGGGCACGAACATGTGATCCTGTCTATTAGTTAGGTTAGGGTCATAGGAGGATATATTCCAGTGGGAACCAAACCTCCCATAATGACTCACCAGTGTAATATTCAGTATGAGGTTAGTGATTCCCCCAAGAGACAGGCTTATGACCATATATGTAAACTCCAAAATTGCCGACCGTTATCTAGCAAAAATCAATTCAAGATCACAGTGGTGTTTCCTGGATTTAAATTAGAATATGGTTACGGCAGTAAACATATATGTATAATTGTTGCCTATTGCTTGTTACATCCGGATCAATAATACATCATACAATTGTACATAAGAAGAAAAGGATTGGTCTCACCCAAATGTAGGTACAGGTCAATTGTTAGGAGGGGGTCATCAAGATAGATGAGTCGGGTGGCTGTCCATGGCCGGGCAGGAGCTCTCTCCCTGGCAGGAACTAGCTGATCCCTCAAACCCCATTAGCTCCAGCCCTTACAATGGCTGTCCCAAACTGACCCTGAATAAATTGGCCCTAAAAAGTCATCACCATGGAACCTCCCGACGCGTTTCTTCCGCCAGGATTCATCAGGGGAGATGCTGTAGGTGAAGGGCTAAAGATGCATTAGGCTACTTTCACACATCAGGTTTTTGCCATCAGGTACAATCCGGAAAAAAACGGGTAAATCGGATCCGGTACCGCATCCGGTTTATCCCCATAGACTTGCATTGTAACCGGATTGTACCTGATGGCTTTGCGTTGCATCCGGTTTTTTCCGGATGCGGCAAAATTTATCAAAGCGGCGGCCGGAGGCAACGTATCTTGCAACGTTTTTTTGTCCGGCAAAAAAACCGCATCGCGCCGGATCCGGCGCGATACGGCGTGTTTTACAATGAAAGCCTATGGACGCCGGATCCGGCGCAATGCGGTAAAAAATGGATGCGGCTACCGGATCCGTTTTTGTAAACTGCGCATGCACCAAATTAATTAAAAAAGCTGATCCTTCAAAAAAACGGACAAACCGGATGCAAAAACGGATGCAAACCGTATCCACCGGATCCGGTTTTGTACGCATCCGGCATAACGGATCCGTTAAAAACCGGATCCGGTGGATACGGTTTGCATCCGTTTTTGCCGGATCCTTTGCATCAGGAAAAAAAAGGATTGTGCCTGAATGCAGAAAACTGATGTGTGAAAGTAGCCTTAGGAGACCCAAAATACAAGTGGTCAGGCTCTAGGCTCTATGTTCACATGTCCAGTTATTATCCATTAGAATGGATCCAGCATCAATCTGATGGCAAGAAAAGTTGAGCAAACAGAACTTTTTTTTTCTATTTTGAAAAAATTGATTTTTGCAGGATCTATATTTTTTAACATGGGAGTCTATAGAAAACAGATCCGTTAACTGATTGCTATTTATCTTCTATTTTAAACTGATCCAGTAATTAAAAAAAAGATCCTGTACAAATGAAAGAAAAACTGATGGCTAAATAGCAATCCATTAACATATCCTTTTCCATTCACTCCCATGTTAAAAAAAAAACGTATCCTGCAAAAATCAATTTTTTCAAAAAGGACAAAAAAAAGTTGGGTTTGCTGCTGGATCCATTCTGTAAGATTTTCCTGTACTCTCTGCAGTCATAAGATCTACAGAGCTTCTGTGTATAATGTCACTGGTGGTAATATTAGTAATATTACTGTGGTGGTTTTTGATAATGATCAGTATGGTGGTATTTTTCAGCTACTATGTTGTGGTAAGTAGAGTTGAGTGAGTACCTAACTATTTGTACTTGTTATACTCATAATGACTACTCTCTAATACTCACATATTCATTACGAATAGTGTGTGCAATGCAAGCCAATGGGGAAAAACTCACAAAGTAACGAGTGACCCGAATTCCGCACTATTCGCTACTTGCACAAATAGTACTTAATTCGGGTTAAGGCCCCATGACACACAGCGATATCGCTAGCGATATTGCTTGCAAGCGTACCCGCCCCCGTCGTTTGTGCATCATGGGCAAACCGCAGCCCGTGGCACACAACATCGTTAAGAGCTGTCACACGGGACGTATCTGCCTAGCGACGTCGCTGTGGCTGGCGAACCGCCCCCTTTCTAAGGGGGCTGTTCGTTCGGCGTCATAGCGGCATGACTAAGCAGCCGCCCAATAGAAGCGGTGGGGAGGAGATGAGCGGGACATATCCCGCCCACCTCCTTCCTTCCTCATTGCCGGCGGCCACAGGTAATCTGTAGTTCGTCGTTCCCGAGGTGTCACACGTAGCGATGTGTGCTGCCTCGGGAACGACGAACAACCTGCGTCCTCAACAATCAACGATTTTTTAAAAAGGAACGAAATGTCAATGATGGACGATTTGGTGAGCGTTTTCCATCGTTAACGGTCACTCCTTGCTGTCACACGCAACGACGTTGCTAACGATGCCGGATGTGCGTCACGGAACCCGTGACCCCGGCGATATATCGTTAGATACGTCGTTGCGTGTAACGGGGCCTTTACTCGTTACATTGCGAGTTTTCCCCATTAACTTGCATTGCACACGCTATTCAGAACGAATACACGAGTATTAGACAGTATTTGTTATGAGTATAGTTAGGTACTCACTCAACTCTACTGGTAATATGTGGTCCAGTTATGGGGTGGTGGTATTTATCCCATGTATGTGATATTATTGGTTTCTTGGTCTTGGTATAGTGGACTATAACAGGATGGTGGTTATACTCAGACACTATGTGGCGATATTATATGGTCATTGTATGGTGGGGTTTATCACCATTATGTTGTTTATTATTGGTATATTAGTTTTGGCATAGCGGACTTCCTCAGTAACAATGCGGTGATATTAATGGTTCAGTAACTGTGTGATTTAATAGTATTACTTAGAAAATTATCTTAATTGCTTTGTTTTCTATGAGATTTATATATTTTATCTGTAGTCTTTTTTTTTTTTAAGTAGGGGGGCGAACACATATGTCTTTAATATGGCGATGGAGACTCTACTGGTTACGCATTCCATCAGTGAAAACCCCGAATAGAACAGGTCCTGAATGAGGATTTATACTGCAGATTATGGAAGAGTCTTTCTAGTTGCCGGTGCCTGGCAATTCACTCACTTTATTATGTAACATTTCGTACAATCTATGTATATGAAGTAAGCTATCTTTCAGCATATTGTCTCTCAGGAAACCTCTCCTTACTTCCTCCCTCAGTGAGAGCAGAATCCTGATAGCCGGACAGCCATATATTCCTTCCTCCCTTCCTCCTCAGATATCTTTTCACATAAAGTGAGTGCCAGTGTTATAGTCAGCTGCAGGTCACTGAGGTTGCGATGGCGAACGGGCTTGATAGTGGAGGGGCACTCCTTGAGGATGCACAACCACCTGAAGTGTATTTCTGTACAGAGACTATCGGATCCCTGCTCTGCAATACATGCCAAAGGCCAAACAGAGGCCGGTAGCTGATGTTAGCGTGCCCATGACTGGAGGTGCATGACACTAACGGCATGCATTACCATAGCAGGCACGCAGTGTCAGCTGTGCGTCGGCTACAGAAGAGGACGCCAAGCAACACGGGAGGCAGGGGAGATGAGTAGAATGTTTTTTGGGGGGTTTTATGTGCTAGCTACAGAACAGTGACTATATATGCCAGGAAAGTGCTCAGGATAAGGACATATATATCATGATGGGCCCAGGATATAAAGGCATTCATACCAGGATGGGGACATTTAATTTAATCGTATGAACGTATATCTTACCATCATATAAAAATAAACACCAGACAATAGACAGTGATTGAAAAATATCAAAAGGATAAAAATCAAATTTGAATATCAAGATTTTCTATATATGCAATAGCGTTATCATTTACAATATAGAAATCCTTCTGGTCACCATGGTAGGATCTCAGGGGGCACTCCTCAACAATGTGCTGGATAGTTTGACGATCTGCTCCACAGTCACAGGTCGGAGAGTCATATTTTCCCCACTTATACATAAAATCTGCACAGACGCCAAAATTTGTTCTGATACGATTTAGAGTAACCCATGTTTTCCTTGGTAGATTGAAGCCTGGTGGAGGGTTTTGTAAATTAGGGAACATTTGGGGATCACCTTCTACTACATTGACCCAAAGTTCTCGCCATTTCTCCTCTAAATTGAAGTTTTGTTCATGCAAGGTGATTGCAGTTCGGATGGGTGGATGTCTTGATTTCAATCGTTGTATTGTAACATCTCTGATATTTTGGTGTATTGGAAGTTTTTCATTATTCACTACTTTAGTGTACTCTTTAAGTAGGAGCTTTTGTCTTCTTAGATTTGCGGGTGCGATATGACCCAGCACAGGTAACCAGTGAACAGGTGTAGGTCTAATAGCACCAGATATTATACGCAAAGAGTTGTTCAGCTGAGTGTCAATTAAGTTTACATGACAGCTATTTAACCATGCTGGAGCACAGTATTCTGCAGCAGAGTACACCAGGGCAAGAGTAGATGTTCTCAAAACAGATGTTGCCGAGCCCCATGAGGATCCACAAAGTTTCTGAATAATATTATTACGTGCTTTCAGTTTCTGTGCCAATTTATCCAGATGGGATTTAAACGTTAGACTTCTATCAAGGGTTACACCTAAGTACTTAGGATTGAAATTGTGATTAACAGATTGGCCTTCAAATTGTACTTTAAGTTCAGTCTTGGCACTTGCATTGTGTAAATGAAAGCAACAAACTTCCGTTTTTGCTGGGTTAGGTTTTAATCTCCATTGTCGGAAGTACTTTCCCATTACACTAAGATCTTTTGTAAGAACGTCCTCTGCTTCCTCCATTGTTTTGCTTACCATAGCAAGTGCCCAGTCATCGGCATATCCAAATTTCCGTGACACTGTTTTAGGAATATCAGCTAGGTACAGGGCAAACAGGAGAGGTGCCAGCACTGATCCCTGGGCCAGTCCGTTGTTTAAAGATTTCTTACAACTGGTTGAATCGCCCATAATAAGATGAAAAGTTCGATTTGCAATCATATTGTTCAAGAGGTACATCATTTTCTTACATGGAATCACCTTCAGAAATTTATATAAAAGTCCTTCCCTCCACACAGTATCATATGCAGCAGAGAGATCGATAAACGCCACTGAAACTTTCTTGTTCTTCTGGAATTCAGCTTCAATGAGAGTTGTCAAAGCTAAGACTTGGTCACTACAGTTTCGAGCAGGTCTGAAGCTCTATAGGTATTGAGTCGAAAATCTTTAGACTGATCTTGTTATATATTAAGCGTTCTAAGAGCTTATATAAGCAACTCAACAAGGCAATGGGTCTATAGCTTGATGGATTATCTTCAGGCTTCCCAGGTTTTAACAATGAAATTATTTTGGCATGTTTTAATTTACTAGGGACTTGAGCATTCTCCATAATATCTGAGAAGAACTTTGCCATCCATTTTTTCGCATAAGGTCCACAGTTTTTGAGAAATTCAGGATGGATCCCATCAGAGCCGGGAGCTTTGTTAATTTTAGTTTCAGCTAGGGCAATTTCAATGTCACAGGTTGTAAAAGCACGTGAGTATTCTTCAGATGGTGCCACTGATGATTTTAGTAGCTTAAACTTACTTTTAACTTCTATGGTGTGAGCTCGGTCTTTTGGGCTTCTTGATATGTTCACAATATGTGCTGCAATTTGATTTGAAGTTATAGAATTCGTTTTGTGCTTTACTTTACGATTTCCTTCTAGTTTTCTTAAAAGAGACCATGCTTTTCTGCTGGACCTTTTAAAGTCCAAATTCTCAACTGTTTCCATCCATTTAATACAACGTGCTGCATTCAGTTTGTTCAACAATTCCTCACCAATTTCCCCATCTTCACTCTCAAGAAATTGTCTGTACAGTTGGGGACAGGATGGGGACATATTTACAGGAATGAGGATACATACAATCTCACCACAGTTTTCATCTCAACCCTAACCCATCTCTTCAACCTATCATTAACAACTGGTGTATTTCCTTCATGCTTTAAACATGCCTCCATCACACCCATCCTCAAAAAGCCCTCCCTTGATCCTTCCTCTGTGTCAAACTATCGCCCCATATCACTTCTTCCTTATGCCTCAAAACTACTGGAACAGCATGTCCATCTTGAACTGTCCTCTTACCTCTCTTCCTGCTCCCTCTTTGACCGACTACAATCTGGCTTCCGACTCTATCATTCCACTGAAACTGCCCTAACAAAAGTCACTAACGACCTACTAACCACAAAATCCAAGCGACACTACTCTGTTCTCCTCCTTCTGGACCTGTCCTCTGCCTTTGATACAGTAGACCACTCCCTTCTACTACAAATTCTCTCGTCTCTTGGCATCACAGAATTGGCGCTATCCTGGATCTCCTCATACTTAACCGACCGAACTTTCAGCGTCTCCCACTCTCACACTACTTCCTCATCTCGCCCCCTATCTGTCGGAGTCCCCCAAGGTTCAGTTCTTGGACCCCTGTTGTTCTCCATTTACACCCTTGGCCTGGGACAGCTCATAGAGTCCCATGGCTTTCAGTATCATCTCTACGCTGATGATACGCAGATCTACCTCTCTGGACCTGACATCACCTCCCTACTACTAATCAGAATCCCACAATGTCTGTCTGCTATTTCATCCTTTTTCTCTGCCCGATTCTTAAAATTGAATATGGACAAAACAGAATTCATCGTCTTTCCTCCCCACCACTCAACTCCCCCACCTGACATATCCATCAATGTCAATGGCTGCCCACTCTCCCCGGTCCCTCGTGCTCGCTGCCTGGGAGTATTCCTAGACTCTGATCTCTCTTTCAAGCCACACATCCAAGCCCTCTTCACCTCCTGCCACCTCCAACTCAAAAATATTTCACGGATCTGAACACTACTTCCCCAAGAAGCTGCAAAACCCTAGTACATGCCCTTATTATCTCCCGCCTGGATTATTGCAACCTCCTGCTCTGTGGCCTCCCTTCTAACAGTCTCGCACCCCTACAATCTATTCTAAACTATGCTGCCCGACTAATCCACTGTTTTTCCTCAGTATAAATTATTTTCACGGAATGTAGATTATAAATTGGGATTTAGCTATGTATATCATAGTTTTTAAGGTTGAAGGGAGACTCTAAGTCCATCTAGTTCAACCCGTAGCCTAACATGTTGATCCAGAGGAAGGCAAAAAAACCCCAATGTGGCAAACAAGTTCCAATGGGGAAAAAATTTCCTTCCTTCGTCCACATCCGGCAATCAGACTAGTTCCCTGGATCAATACCCTGTCATAAAATCTAATATACATAACTGGTAATATTAAATTTTTCAAGAAAGGGATCCAGGCTCTGCTTAAATGTTAGTAGTGAATCACTCATTACAACATCATGCGGCAGAGAGTTCCATAGTCTCACTGCTCGTACAGTAAAGAATCCTCGTCTGTGATTATGATTAAACCTTCTTTCCTCAAGACGTAGCGGATGCCCCCGTGTTCCAGTCGCAGGCCTAGGTGTAAAAAGATCTTTGGAAAGGTCTCTGTACTGTCCCCTCATATATTTATACATTGTGATTAGATCCCCCCTAAGCCTTCGTTTTTCCCATTCCTCTAATAATCTTGGTCGCTCTTCTCTGCACCCTCTCCAGTTCAGCTATGTCCTTCTTATATATCGGTGACCAGAATTGTACACAGTATTCTAAGTGCGGTCGCACTAGTGACTTGTACAGAGGTAGAACTATATTTTTTTCATGAACACTTATACCTCTTTTAATACATCCCATTATTTTATTAGCCCTGGCAGCAGTTGCCTGACACTGTCCACTAAAGTGAAGTTTACCATCCACCCATACACCCAAGTCTTTTTCTGTGTCTGTTTTACCCAGTGTTCTACAATTAAGTACATAATCATAAATGTTATTTCCTCTACCCAAGTGCATGACCTTACATTTATCTACATTAAACTTCAATTGCCACTTCTCAGCCCAATCCTCCAATTTACATAAATCTCCCTGTAATATAAAATTATCCTCCTCTGTATTGATTACCCTGCCGAGTTTAGTATCATCTGCAAATATTGAAATTCTACTCCGCATGCCCCCAACAAGGTCATTGTTGAAAAGAAGCGGGCCCAATACTGACCCCTGTGGTACCCCACTATGAACTGAGAGCCAGTCCGAGTACGTACCATTAATAACCACCCTTTGTTTCCTATCACTGAGCCAGTTTTTAACCCAGTTACACATATTTTCCCCTATCCCCATTATTCTCATTTTATGTACCAACCTTTTGTGTGGCACCGTATCAAAAGCTTTTGAAAAGTCCATATACACAACATACTTCCCGACCTCAACTCTCTGCCAATCTCTACACTGGCTTCCCATTGTCCAGGCTCTAGTTCAGAGTCCCAATCATGACATACAAAGCCACCCACAACCTGTCTCCTCCCTACATCTGTGACCTAGTCTCCCGGTACCTACCTGCACGCAACCTCAGATCCTCACAAGATCTCCTTCTCTACTCCCCTCTCATCTCCTCTTCCCACCATCGCATACAAGATTTCTCCCGTGCCTCCCCCATACTCTGGAACGCTCTACCCCTGCATATCAGAAGGATCCTGAAGACGTACTTCTGCTGACAAGTCTACCTCCTGCAATAACCCTCAGTCCACTGAACAAGCAGCTCTGTCCTCACCCACGGTATCCTCAGCCATCCCCTGTAGACTGTGAGCCCTCGCGGGCATGGTCCTCTGTCTGGGCCTTGTATTGGTCATGAGTATTATACTTGTTATATTATTAGGTATATCCCTTTTTCACATATAAAGCATCATGGAATAAATAGCATTATAATAAATAATTGTGCAGGGGATTATATAATCTAATACCGTAATGCCCGACCCTTCACATGCCAAATCCCCCCCACCCTAGAGTTCTCCACAGCCCGCACTGCCCGGTCCCCCGCGACCCCCCAACCCCCATAACGCCCAACTCTACACACACCACCACCTGGCTCCCCGCGCCCCCCTCGCACCGCCCTGGCTCTCTGCACCTGGGTCTCCGCACCCCCCTCGCATGTCCCGGCTCTCCGCGCCCCCCTCGTATGTCCCGGCTCTCCGCGTCCCCCTCATACCCCCCGGCTCTCCGCGCCCCCCTCGTACCGCCCCGGCTCTCCGCGCCCCCCTCGTATGTCCCGGCTCTCCGCGCCCCACTTGTATCCCCCGGTTCTACGCGCCCCCTCGTATGTCCCGGCTCTTCGCGCCCCCCTCGCACCGCCCCGCGTCTCGCGCCCCCCTCGCACCGCCCCGCGTCTCCGCGCCCCCCTCATAGCGCCCCGGCTCTCCGCGCCCCCCTCGTAGCGCCCCGGCTCTCCGCGCCCCACTTGTATCCCCCGGTTCTACGCGCCCCCTCGTATGTCCCGGCTCTCCGCTCCCCCCGCCGGTTTCCCACGCCCCCAATTACCCCCGCACCGCCAGCCACGTACCGTCACTGTCACCGTCCCCTCCAGGCCTCAGCCCACCAGCCACTGGGGTTTCCGTGGAGGTATAGGTTTGTTTCATTGGTAGGTTTTGGCATATAATTTTCACCACTGATTATCTGTGTACCACATATTTTCTTTTTCCAACCAAATAATTAATTTATAAGTATTAAATAAATAAAAAATATTTGATATTGTGGACTATTGTTCGCCTTTTTGTTTGAATCCTTCAAGGCATATCCTTGATCAGATTCAAGTAACTTGCAACAAAAATCTGATCCCAGGTCTCTTCTACACAGTCCAATGTTGGTGTATACTGGTTGACTCATTTGAGTATGTATACAGCTTTTTCTTCAACTCTACCCACAAGTTTTCGATAGGGTTGAGGTCTGGAGTCTATGGGGGCAAATCCAGCACCTCTACTTCATTGTCATTGAACCATTTCTTTGCCAATCACGAAGTATGCTTTGGATCATTGTCCTGCTATGTTGCCCTTTTTATACCAATAGTACTTGAGTGTATGAAGTAACTCATCTTGTAGGATAAACACATATAGCTCAGCATTGAGACCTCCATTGATCTTGGTCACGTATCAAATGCCTTTGGCTGTGCAACAGCAATATATCTTTAGACTTTCACCACTGACAGTTCCTTCAATTTCTAATCTGTTAGCCCCCTTTTCCTTTATTTCTTCCAGACCTATTTGTACCCATCAGAGCCGTCTATTGACTTTTGTTTCATCGCTCTAAATCACCTGTTTCCAATCTTCTACTCTCCACTTTTCGTACGTCTTTGCAAACTAGAACCAATGCTTCTTTTGATGATATTTAGGCTATGTGCGCACGTCGCGTAAAAACATGCAGTTACGCTGCGCTTTGTAGCGCAGCGTAACTGCATGCGTCCTGCGTCCCCTGCACAGTCTATGGAGACTGTGCGGGGGCCGTGCGCACGTGGCGTTTAAGAGCGCAGCGCTTCGGCTACTGCCGAAGCGCTGCGCAAAAAGAAGTGACATGTCACTTCTTTCCTGCGCTTTGCCGGCAGCTCCTGCTCTGTCTATGGCAGGAGCTGCAGGCAGAGCGCATGGAATCGGCGCTCACTACGGACATTTCTGCAGCGATCTAAAGCGCACATGTGCTCTTCAGATCGCTGCAGAAATTTCTGCAGGGCTTGTACGCAACGTGCGCACATAGCCTTAAGTCTAGGCTTCTTCACCTTTTTTGGGCCACCATTCCAGACTTGTGTAACGTATGTTGCATGGTGCTTGCATGGATGTCTGTGATCTCACTACTATGAAGCATATGAGGCACCTCCACTGCCCTGTTTTTTACTCAAGAACTGATAGACTTTATGATGGGCACAGGATGGAGACATATACACCAGGATGGGGATATATAAACCAGGATGGGACCAGGATGAGGACCAGGAAAGAGACCTATATAGCAGAATACGGGACATATATACCAGGATATTGTCAGGATGATGACATGTATATGAGGATGGGGAACATATATACCAGGATGGGGACAGAAATACCAGAATGGGGACGTACAGTTAGGTCCAGAAATATTTGGACAGTGACACAATTTTCGCGAGTTGGGCTCTGCATGCCACCACATTGGATTTGAAATGAAATCTCTACAACAGAATTCAAGTGCAGATTGTAACGTTTAATTTGAAGGTTTGAACAAAAATATCTGATAGAAATTGTAGGAATTGTACACATTTCTTTACAAACACTCCACATTTTAGGAGGTCAAAAGTAATTGGACAAATAAACCAAACCCAAACAAAATATTTTTATTTTCAATGTTTTGTTGCGAATCCTTTGGAGACAATCACTGCCTTAAGTCTGGAACCCATGGACATCACCAAACGCTGGGTTTCCTCCTTCTTAATGCTTTGCCAGGCCTTTACAGCCGCAGCCTTCAGGTCTTGCTTGTTTGTGGGTCTTTCCGTCTTAAGTCTGGATTTGAGCAAGTGAAATGCATGCTCAATTGGGTTAAGATCTGGTGATTGACTTGGCCATTGCAGAATGTTCCACTTTTTTGCACTCATGAACTCCTGGGTAGCTTTGGCTGTATGCTTGGGGTCATTGTCCATCTGTACTATGAAGCGCCGACCGATCAACTTTGCGGCATTTGGCTGAATCTGGGCTGAAGGTATATCCCGGTACACTTCAGAATTCATCCGGCTACTCTTGTCTGCTGTTATGTCATCAATAAACACAAGTGACCCAGTGCCATTGAAAGCCATGCATGCCCATGCCATCACGTTGCCTCCACCATGTTTTACAGAGGATGTGGTGTGCCTTGGATCATGTGCCGTTCCCTTTTTTCTCCAAACTTTTTTCTTCCCATCATTCTGGTACAGGTTGATCTTGGTCTCATCTGTCCATAGAATACTTTTCCAGAACTGAGCTGGCTTCATGAGGTGTTTTTCAGCAAATTTAACTCTGGCCTGTCTATTTTTGGAATTGATGAATGGTTTGCATCTAGATGTGAACCCTTTGTATTTACTTTCATGGAGTCTTCTCTTTACTGTTGACTTAGAGACAGATACACCTACTTCACTGAGAGTGTTCTGGACTGCAGTTGATGTTGTGAACGGGTTCTTCTTCACCAAAGAAAGTATGCGGCGATCATCCACCACTGTTGTCATCCGTGGACGCCCAGGCCTTTTTGAGTTCCCAAGTTCACCAGTCAATTCCTTTTTTCTCAGAATGTACCCGACTGTTGATTTTGCTACTCCAAGCATGTCTGCTATCTCTCTGATGGATTTTTTCTTTTTTTTCAGCCTCAGGATGTTCTGCTTCACCTCAATTGAGAGTTCCCTAGACCGCATGTTGTCTGGTCACAGCAACAGCTTCCAAATGCAAAACCACACACCTGTAATCAACCCCAGACCTTTTAACTACTTCATTGATTACAGGTTAACGAGGGAGATGCCTTCAGAGTTAATTGCAGCCCTTAGAGTCCCTTGTCCAATTACTTTTGGTCCCTTGAAAAAGAGGAGGCTATGCATTACAGAGCTATGATTCCTAAACCCTTTCTCCGATTTGGATGTGAAAACTCTCATATTGCAGCTGGGAGTGTGCACTTTCAGCCCATATTATATATATAATTGTATTTCTGAACATTTTTTTGTAAACAGCTAAAATAACAAAACTTGTGTCACTGTCCAAATATTTCTGGACCTAACTGTATATACCAAGATGTGGGGACATATTTCCTAGGAAGGCACCCAGGATGGGAAACATTAGTTCAGGATGGAAGACATTACTACATAATGAAGGGGGAGAGAGAGCCAACTCATATGTCTTTATAGGATATAGAACGATTCAAGGGCCCATAGATCTGACCCACATGTGGAAAGTGGGGACAGGTCCAAACTTTGCACTGGTTCACATTAGGCTTTAGTTATGCTACTGGTCAGCTGAGTATTCAAATTGAAGTGGGCAGTGACAGTTCCTACTTCTTCTTCAGGGATAGTCCATGTGGATTGCGTGCAGTTAGCTCACTGATGGTGTTCTTGGTGACTAACTCCACCAAAGAAGTGTGTACCGCCCTGAGAGGGCTCGGCTGGTCCCTTGCCGGGCCGAGCCGCTCGAGGTCCGGGCTCGGATTGTTGGTGGCTCAAGCGCCTCCGGATCGGGGGCCACGTCGCTCTGTTAAGGGGAGGCAGTGGGGTGGTGGTGTGGGACGAGGTTTGCAGCCGGGGGCCGCGTTGTCGTTGGACGGGTCGTGACGCCACCCACGGGTTGTGGTGACGGGATGCACCACCGCTGCGGCAGGAGTGAAGGGGGCTCCCGGGATTGGTGTTGAGAGCGCAGCCTGGATGTTAGCCCCTCCATGGGTAGGGACGGTGTGTCCCGGGGCCCGGTGGGACGGGCGATGATGTCGGGGTGCAAGGTGCCATGCTGCGGTGCGATGTTGTGCCCGGATGGCACTGGTGTACTCACTATTAATTCACCCTCATAGTCACTGGTAAACCAAAGTTCGGGTATGGTCGGGTCCCGCAGCCGGCTGCTTGTGTCCCTTGTGAGGCTGATGGTGGCCCCTTTCCCTTGCACCATTTGTTTTGACTTCTGGCTCCCCTGCCTTGGCAGTGGTAGCCTGTTCCCCGGCGTTTAGCTGCCGGAAGAGCCCTCCGTTGCCCGCAGGCGCTGACCTGTCGGATGTTTGGCCCTTGTCGGTGGCTCTCACCCGGTATCGGTGGGCTGTTGCCTTCTTTCGGGACTTTGGGTGAGGATGAACCCGTGAGGTCCAGACTGCAGTCAGTGAATTTACCTAAACTCAGTGGCTTCTAAGCTAGGACGGGGTCTGAGTACCCGGTTACTGGTGCTCCAAGTAGCTGTTGACTCCCCGGTTCAGGTCCGGCGGGCTCCAACCCTGTCCCGGTCCCTACGGTTCCGCCGGTCGCTATACCGGTACTCCTGCAGGCGGCTACCACCGTCTGCCTGCCTGATGCTTTGGGGATCCCAGGCTCCAACCGGGGTCCCTGACAGCTTCTCTCCTTCCTCCTCCTGTCACTCTCCAAGCTCCACTCTCTACTCGCTACCACTCCTAACTACCAACTCCCAACTCCTGTTTGTATTTTCTGCCTCAGGACAGTAGTCTCCTCGGTGGGCGTGCCTTTCTGCCTGACTCCGCCCACCTGGTGTGCCCTACTGGCCCTGAGGGAGGCATCAGGTCTCCCTTTCGAGTGACGGGTGTGTCCACACAAGGGATGGGGGTGTGTGTGTGGTGTGGTGGATGTTGTCACCTATGACCCCTGGTGTCCAGGGCGTCACAAGTGCACACTTGATAATACATACAGGAGGACTCTTCATTAGAGACCTCTGCACTCTGCATTCCAAAATGTGTACAGTGATTAGTAGAGCAGTAGTTAGCTGACCTTTTTACACTCCTCTCTCCTCAGACATTTCCAACTCTTTCTGTGTGCTCTGCAAGTGCACCACAGCAACCTGAACAAAAGGGGTAAGTTTACCTGAAGGCAGAGGAAAGGTTGATATAAAAACAATTGTGCTTTTTGTTGTTTTTTTTTTAACAGATTCAAGTGCCACACCCCTGCAACCTGCATCCTTAGGTACTGGACCTCCATTGCCTAGCAGCAATTACTAACCAGACTGTACTGGTATCACAGCTCAGTTATACTACCAAGTACAGGCCAGCACATGAATGCTGAGACCAACGATCAGTTATGGCTTCTTTACTGGTATCACCGAGCAGTAATGTTACCGATGAGGCCACTGATACCCTGCAGCGGTCATGTCGAGGTTTCGGCAGTAGATCAGATATTTTTTTTGCTTGTTTTTTAGAGCATAAGTCGAAATATTTTTTTTTAGTTGGTATTACCCTTTTAAACCAATAATGAGAATTATCACATATATAATAGGGCGAGTTAACCCCTGTCAGGGGTCCTAGAAGCCCAATAAATAAGATTTATCTGACTTATAAGTGACTGGGACTGTCTGTTTGTATTTACACTATTTTGATACTGTACTTGTGTATTATTTTAGCTGCAGTAATGCTTCTTCCTATATCTCAGTCACAGTTTAGGAATGTTCTACAGTTTGTTACTGTCTTGTATACCAGACACTGATCTAGCATAGAGCGACTGTAGGCCTTGCTTTACACTAGGCCTTAGACATCTGTATGGAGGCCTCTGTGTTCCCTACTTCCTGACAGACTGATCTACACCGGGGTGAGCCAGCCAAAAAAAGCTGGACAAACAAACCTCCTCAAAGGCTCAGCTGAGCTGTCGTCTGACTTCATTAAATAATGAAATAATGTTTATAATGGCAGATCTCAGCACTGATGGCTTCCTTTACCCACATCTGACCTTTTTCATACAGTGGGCTACTGTTGTGAGAGCATTTGGATGATTGCAGAGTGTGATCACGTAACGGCATCCATCCATCATGTATAACTGCAGCTGTATGGTGCAAAAAAGTACAGGTGAAAGGTTGTAGCACGAGACAAACATGATTTCTTAAAGGGAACCTGTCACCACTTTTTTGGCGTATAAGCTGCGGCCACCACCACCGGGCTCTTATATACAGCATACTAACATGCTGTATATAAGAGCCCAGGCTGGGGGTATAACATAAAAAACACTTTATAATGCTTACCTAACAGTCGCACAGTAGGCCTAATGGGCGTCTCCATTGTCCGGTGCCGCCTCTTTTGGCCATCTTTGTTCTCCTTCTCTAGCCGCGGTACATGGCGGGACCGACGACATACACACTCGCCGGCATTCAGGTCCTGAGCAGGCACACTTTGATCTGCCCTGAGTAGGGCAGATCAAAGTATTGTAGTGCACCTGCGCAGGACCGATGAGTGTGTATGACGTAGCCATGTCATGCACACAGGCGTCAGCAAGAGGACAAAAATGGCCGAAAGAGGAGGCGCCGGCACCGGACAACGGAGATGCCCATTAGACCCACCGCGCAACCGTTAGGTAAGTATTATAAAGTGTTTTTCATGTTATACCCACGGCCTGGGCTCTTATATACAGCATGTTAGAATGCTGTATATAAGAGCCCGGTGGTGGTGGCCGCAGCTTATGCCAAAAAAGTGGTGACAGGTTCCCTTTAAAGGGAACCTGTCACGTTTGCAGTCCGATTTGTGGACAGCACAATAGAGAGCAGCTGAGCAGAATGATATACAGTATAGATTTGTGGGAAAAGATTCAGTATAACTTTTATTTATTCATTGAAATCCCTACGGGTTAGTATGTAGTCCAGTGGGCAGTCCTACTAGTGACTGACAGCTGTCTCTTCATACACAAGTTATACAGGGAATACTGTCAGTCACTAGTAGGACTCATATTAACACCATTGATTATATGCACGTTTTCCTAAAACTTTACCCACAAAAACATATTTCAATCTGATAATTTCCTCCTGACTGCAGATCAGATACCATTTTCTACATGACAGGTTCCCTTTAACACCCCTTCATCATATTCTGTATTAATGATGATACTTATTTACTTCCTCTAAGACATTTTGCTACTACTACTGATTGGTCCTAGAAGAAACTCACACATTGAACAATCCACGTAAACAAATGCATCGTAGATCTGACTCACATTGATCTCCAGTTGCGTAACATTCAGATTATGTGACCCAATGCAAACACTCCAATGGAGACCCCAATCATTGGTCTTGTTATACAAGCCAAATGGACTTTTTGGGCCCTCCTTGGCTCCAGGTTCCCAGTGTCACGCTAGTTACAGGGAAGTAACTGTAACGTTCAGTCCAGAGGTGGAGGACCGTGCACCGGACTCCCCCAGAGAGACAACCAGGAGGGAACTCCTATACAGGGACTGTCTGGCGGCCTCCCCATGGGCCTAGATGCACAGCAGCCGGACACAAGCGAGTTCGGGTTTCGCGTCCTTCAAATGTCCGTACGGGATATAGCGACTAGTCCAATGGTAGCCGTGGGCAGGAAGGATGACCGGAGCCGGGTACGGGTGCCGAGTGGAAACAGCAGACGGAGTCCGGGTCCAGCGAGGAGTGCAGGCTGATGTGGCCAGATGGAATCCAGAACCGGTGACGGGTACAGGCTGGCGGAGGATGATGGGATCCACAGCTGATAGTCACCGGGGCAACTCCTGGGAAGCAGCAAGCTGGACACACTACGGTTGGCAGTCGGACACTGTGGCCAGAGACAGGGTTAACCTGGGTACAAAGCACAGCGGGACCTGAACATCTAGTGCAAGAGATAAACTACAAGAACACGTTGAACAGGCACCGCCCACAAGCAAAAGGAAGTCTTATATACCTTGCACCTCTAATCAGCCATATCCTGTTTCAGTGACGCTGGCCGTTTAAGAGGAGGTGAGTGAGCGCGCCCGCGCCCTAGTGCGCATGCACGAGGCCCGAGCGGCGAAGATCAACACATGACGCGGGGGAGAGAGCGGAGGAGATGCAGGGGGAGCAGAAGCTGAGTCCCGGACCACAGCAGGATGCTGGGGCCGACGGGCGGGGAGCACAGAGGACGCACAGGAGGGAGAGCGGGGGCAGCAGCCATGACCAGAGCGCCCGGGGACCGGATCGGTGAGTGACGGGCGGCGCCGGGATCCCAGGAGCGTGACAGTACCAAGTGAATGGTGAAAGAGAAGGGAAACCGTGTGTCTAGGGAAGGGGGAGATGATAACCTCTGAGTTACCAAACCTACCGCTGGTCCCTGGGGTTCCTCACCACCCTAGATAGGTTCCACACCTATGCGCCAAGCCGGATACCTGACCCTAGGTATCCCTAGTGGGGGCCCTAAATAGGGAACAGGTAGGATGAGCTCTTCGTGAACTCCACTTAACGCTAAAGAAGACACAAGGGAGACACACGGGGAAGATGCATGAACTACTTATTCCCCGATGATTCAGGTAGAAGTTCAGCAAAGTTTCAGCAATGATACTACAGCTGAGTACAAGCCACCTGCTTGCAACCAGAGCTTGAATGAACTGAATAATATCACGAGCATCAGTACAGCGAAGAAGTCTGTATTTAAGCACAAGGGGAATACTGATAATCAGCAGCTGGATGGAAGGAGAGCTGCCCTAGGTCATAAAGGGGAAGAGATGAAAATCCAGCAGGAAAGCTTCCTAATACAATGAATATTAACAGCAGGAACAATAGAAAGTCAGGGAGCATTTTGTACAGCCAAATGCTGTGACCTTCTATAGCAAGGAACCACATGACTATTTGTCACCCATGACAAACCCGTGACACCCGATGTGTGATTGCATCCCTTGCACCTATTGGTGTTACACCCATGGTGACCATGCTAAATGGTAGTAGTACAATTTCAAATATGCTTTGTAGGAACAGACAATGCAGAGGCAACTCTATCGTTACAGTATTTTGTTAAGTAGCTATAGCGCTCCTGAAGCTATCAGGAGCTACAAGGAACTGCATCCTCTCAAAGATGCAGGGCCTACCCCCAGGGACCTAGAAGACCAGTGCCGGTAACACCAAAACTTTCATCATAATCCCTGTTTCCCCTCCCCCCAGAAACTGGTGACGGGCTAGGGTTGGACCCAATGGATGGATACTTAGAGGTGGAACCAATCCAGTCCACTAGACGACAACCAGGGAGGCGGGGTCAGACAGTTAGTAAGTGGAAATGAAAGGAGACGGACGTAACAGTACTGACGGGAGAGTGCAACAGTGACCTGTCAGGCAGAGGCCTGTGGTTGTCGATGGAGTACGGTGGAGTACTCTCGGAACCATAGTACCGACGTGGTACAGAACCCTAGGTTAGGAAAACGCTTCAGGCAGACCTGATAAAATCTGCACGGTGAGGGGACTATCCAGGACCTCACCGACCTAAGAGTTCGGGGCACAGTAACAACAGGAGAACCGGGAACGAGACAGAGATCTGGCCCAACAGGGTTCAAGTTACCTGCCGTATGGAATAAGACTGAAAGACAACTAGGAGGGGACCCCCAGACACTCCAAGCCACTGGGACCCACCAACCAGAGACAGGTGCAGGGGAAGAAAGCCAACAGGTCACCACACCAGCACCGGAACTAAGGGGACCAGCAATGAGGACCAGCCTTCATCGAGAAGCCAGCCTTTACAACACTGTGAGTAAAAGAAACCAGTTACACTGCAATCCCTTGTGTGGTTTATCTTCCTTCCGTGCTCATCACCATCATCTTTTCCCTGGGGCCTGGCCCTACTTGCGGAGGGCCCAACATTCAGGCTGCCATTAATATCAGCTCCAGCAGCGAGAAACTGTGCAGCGGCGGTTCCATCTAAATAGCCGCAACCCGTAAGTGGCGTTACGACAAAAACTTTTGTAAATATCCCCTGTAAATACCCCCTTTTTAAAAGCGACCCCCAGGGTCACGAAACTGGGCACCGGCCATTACACCCGTGACACTTCCCCAGGCCCGAACCGAGTACCCCATAGCCCTGGGGTGCGACATAGCCTAAAGTTCAAGTACACAAGAGGTCTAGTATTAGTATATTTAGTACAGAGCTATTACACAACACCACATGGGATAGGGATCTTAGCATATGTGAAAATTACTGCGTTCTTGAGTAATTACAGCCACAGAAACTATTGCCACAAAGTACAGTATATTCCATGTTTTACACAATATAACTATGATGATGGTCAAAATTAAATAATAGTTAATATGACTTATTAGGCTCAAGAAAAAAAAACCTTTCATAAAACATTGAAATGCACAAGACTTAATTAGCTCAGAGGTTAGTTGGCCTCCCCACGTTGATTATGTGGGGAGTTTTCTTACCTTAGTAGGTCATGCCGAGGCAAGATTACAGAGAGAGGTAGAAATCGGGTTTTTCAAAGCCGCACCAATGATCACCAGCCAGAGGATCAGATCAATGAAGCTTTATTATTGCATTATTGCACGACCTATGCAATAATAAAGCTTCATTGATCTGATCCTCTGGCTGGTGATCATTGGCGCGGCTTTGAAAAACCCGGTTTCTACCTCTCTCTGTTATCTGCCGCTTTGGGTTGCTGCTGCCTTGGCCATTTTCTACATGCGATTACAGTGGTTGTGATTCTCACAACCACATTTGGTGAGTAGTATTGTTGAGGAGGACCTTTACATCAAATACTTAATGAACCTTTTGATAAGGGATTGTGGGAAATATATCGATTTGCCTTACATAATTCAGGTTTCAGATCATATACATGACACAGATATAAAGATGGCCACCATTTCCTGTTATCCACACCTTGCTTGGAATGCAAGGAATGTCCAGATGAAAGAAGACCTCCATATAAGGGAAGACCCCTGGTCAAGCTAGAAGACATCACAGACCAAACCATCAGCATGGATGCACCAGATGACGTCCCTCCCATCGTCATGGTTTCATCCACTGGAGTCAGACCCGCCCATCAACAGCAACACGGATCTCCCCATTCGCTAGCCCATGAACTGTCCCACTAAATGGGCATATCTGAACTTGTGTACGCCCCTAGCCTATATCAAGAGGACGCATGAGTCTCCTCAGTCTGTTTGGTGCCATTTTCTACTGTGACCAAGAAGAGATTACACATCCGACTGTGTCTGGTGTGGATTCTTTTATGCATGCACTTGGCCCATATCAATTCGGCCAGGCAGTAGGCAACTAGTGATCTCTGGTTAAGAGTTCACCTTAACAGTATTGCTCCGCCATCCTATACCCCTACATACGAGGGTAAGACCCTATTGCGCTTTATTTTCCACAGCTTCTTCTATTAATGCCGAGGCAAGAGAATGTGCAACACAGAAGGAAAACCAAGGAAGATGTAAAGGAAGGCCCTGGTGTTACGGAGAGGGGAGAGGGATCACCACCTCACACTCACCTATGGCTGATCCCTGCAATCCCTAAGGCTAAGGACACACATCCGGCTTTTCTCTCGTTTGTCGGATCCAGCGCGCTCCCATACACTGTGTACAGTACAGAGGCTGCGCGACAAGCTCTGGTCACGTGCTGTCATGTGACTGGAGCATGTGACCAGGAAGTTGCAGCGCAGCCACTGTACTGTATACACTGTACGGGAGTGCGCCGGATCCGACAAATGGGAGAAAAGCCGGATGTATGTCCTCAGCCTAACATGTCTAGACGGGTCTTTTCCCACTTGCGCTGTCAAGTGGCTAGGCCCTTGCTTACCCTGCACTTACCCTGACTAGGGTGTTTGCCAGGAGGACACTAGTCCCACTACTACAATAAAACAACACAAGAAAAATAAGACAAATGGGTGGGGAAAGACACAACAAAAAGCACTACTTGGTTTCTTCAACAGGAAAATTACAGATGCAACTGAAACAACACCACAGCTATGTAGGGATGAGCTTCTTCAACTTGTTCAGTTTGGAGAATATCTATCACCGGTATAGAGTAAAACCAGGAGTGGGTATATATGGCTGAAGGCCGCAACGACAAAATGTTGCAGCTGTGAATAAGTAATATCAGCCAGCAGGAACAAACTCCTTAACCCCTTTAACATCAAATGAAAGTAAATCCACTTCAATACAAGATGCAATGCACGGACACGACATACTCATAACACAGTACTTATAAGCCAAAACCAGGACATTTCCCTTTAAGAAGTAAATTGATTTACAAGTTAAGAAGACAGCTCTACGTAGTCCGGAAAGAAAAGTGGCCGAGTAAGGGTATTAATATTCACGGTCAATTGCTAAGAACCAATTGACCTTTATTAGTTTCGTGCCATGAAGTAGAAAGTTTCGTGCTCATGACAGACTGGCCCAGAACCACAGATGACACCACAGCATGGCTCTCTGGATTAATCTCTCCCCTATGTGCAGACAATGTGTGTAAACACAATGCAGAACAAATGACCTGAAGAGAGATAATGAGTCCTGTACTAGCAGGTCTCAGCAATCAGGATTGTACCAGCTCCATCCACTGTGGAGAGTCTTTGATCTCAGCTAGAACAAGAAGGATTGCCTAATTATAACAGACTGCCTACAGGTAAAGAGGATTATAAGGTGATACCTTTTAGTGGTCAAACAAATAAACTCTGTTCTGGGAAGTCAATATTGTACTAAAAAGGAAATAAGAAAGATATAAATAGAATATACTTGGAATCTAGACGGAAACTACAAATAGCAATCCCAACTACTACAGGAATGTTCACATTTGACTGTTTTTTCCATTACATGCAAATGTGAACATCATTACGCCAAAAAATATTTATTAATCTCACTCAAATAGAGCCATTAATTCCACAGGAGTTTACAAACGTCATCACTGTCCCCACAATTTAAACTCCTTAACAATAAATCTTTGGAAACCCATGGAAATAGATGCAGTGTCAGCTGTCTCTCTGTTAATAGAGACTTGTGACAGGATCTGTGACTCCTCACATTAAAGGGAATCTGTCACGAGATTTGGGGCCTATAAGCTGCGGCCACCACCAGTGGGCTCTTATATACAGGACTCTAACATGCTGTATATAAGAGCCCAGGCCGCTGTGTAGAACATAAAAAGCACTTTATAATACTTACTTAAACAGTCGCTACAGTGGAGTTGAGTCATATGGGCATCTCCATTCTTCGGTGACGGCGCCTCCTCTTTCGGTCATTGTGGTCGTCCTTCTTCTGAAGACGGGGTGTATGGCACGTCCTATGTCATCCACACTCACCGGCATTGAGGTCCTGCGCAGGTGAGCAGGCCAGATCAAAGTATTGTAGTGCGCCTGCGCAGGACCGGTGAGTGTGAATGACATAGAACGCGAGTGTGGCACCCCACTGGTCTGGTTGCCACAGTAATGTTGCCCCATAAGGGTTAATACTAAGCTTAGAAGCAAGAGGGGGAGTCCCTTGGCCAGTAGTACCTACATTCAACACAGTTCCTACTCCGGGTCTGCAGAGGGAGCTCTAAACCTGGTGTTCTGGGGAGTTTCCCAGAAGCTCTGACCTGGGGGAAGAGCCAGAGTAGTTCAGACAAGCGAGGTGGGGTTAGGGGCTAAGATAGCTGACCCCATAAAAGCAAGGTCTGCAGAGTGGCACAGGAGGAAGATTCTGAGGAGTGGAGTTGAACCGCCTCACCTCAGAAGAAAACGCTAAAGACCGGACATCGGAGTCCGTGGTTGCCCGAGGTACTCGAGTCCCGGTAACGAAATCTGAAGGGCAGGAGGACTGCAAGTTTCCTGGCCCCACAACAACCCGAAGGTACAGGCACACATCAGGGATCTGGAGCCGCTAAGAAGGGCCGCGCAGCTTATCATACGGGTAAAGGGTAGTACCACAAGTCCTAGCAGAGAGGGCCTCCGTTTGACTAAAGCAGCGGGGTCCTGTAGTAGAGCAGAAGAGCATAGTGAGAAGGCCTCAATACTCACCTGGCCAGGGAGATATCCCCCAACTGCTTCCAGGCCAACCGGATCGCTACCATCACCTGTACCGGTCTCCCCGGACTTCATCGGTTCTTGCGGAGTTAGGCCCCCTTCACACGTCAGTGAAAAACACTGACATTCTTCACTGACGTGTAAAACACGCACATGTCCCTCCATGTTCCGTGATTCACGGCACTCGTGGGTTGTCCATGTGCAGTCCGTGATCCGTGATTGCAAATGGACATTACTCACCTGCCTTCGCTCCTACTGTCCATGGTGCTGAACTCCTCGGCTCTGCAGCGTCCGCCCACCGCTCTCTGCAGATACTTCCGGGTCGGCTGTTCCTGCTTTCATGAATATTCATGAGCCGGGCAGGAGCTGCAGAGAGCGGAGGCTGCACAGCGCGTCGCTGGAAAGGTGAGTTGAAAATGTTTATTATTTGATATATCAGTGTTTTTCTGGTACGTGTTTCACGGATCACACCATAGTGTGGTCCGTGGGTCATCAGTGATGCCAGAAAAAAACTGACTTGTCTCCGTGCAATCACGGACACGCGTGTACGCTGCACGGAGACACGTTCAGTGAAAAATCACTGATGTGTGAGCAGACCCATTGATTATAATGGGTCTGCGTATGTCAGTGATTCTGGTACGTACAAAAAAAAGCACATACGTACAGTGGCGTAACTAGAGTTGGATGGGTCCCAGTGCAAAGTTCAGACCTGGTACCCCCCCCCTCCACATACACCGACACTTGGGGTAGGGAATAATGACACTGACACTCGGGGTACAGGATAATGACGCTGACACTTGGCTCTCATCCACAGCACCCTGAAATCCCTCTATCAGCACCCAGCTTTCCTATGTTCTGATATTTATCTTGCCCTCAGCACCCAGCTTTCCCATATCAGAGCATGAGAAAGCTGGGTGCTGAGAGATGTATAGCAGAGCATGGGAAAGCTGGGTGCTGAGAGAAAGAGCCTTTTTCCCTCAGCACAAAACATTCCCATCCCATGCTTGTATGTTTGTTCCCCTTGTATAAAGTTCTCAAAATACTATAATGACCCCCACATAGCCTTCCATGTAGTATAAAGGGTCCCACATAAACCTTCATATTAGAATGCAGCTACATAGTCCTCCATATATTATAATGCATTTCCCATAGTTCTCCATGTATTACAATTCACCCCATAGTTCTCCATATATTATACTGCACCACATAGTCCTCCATGTTTTATAATGCACCTCCATAGTCCTCCATGTATAAGGTAGCCCCCATAGTCCTCCATATATTATAATGTAGCTCCCATAGTCCAATATGTATTATAACACAACCCCATAAACCTTCATATTGTATTATGCAGCCCCATACTCCTCCATGTATAATGCACCCCTATATTCCATGTATAAGGTGTCCTTCATTTTGTATTATACAGCCCCCCCAGACCTCGATTTATAATGCAGCCCTATAGACCTCCAGTATAATGCAGCCTCATAGACCTCCATGTATAATACACCCCTATATTCCATGTATAAGGTGTCCTTCATGTTTATTATGCAGCCTCTCTAGGCCTCCATATATACTAATGCAGCCAACCTCTACAGGCCTCCATATATAATAATGCAGCCAGCCTCTCCAGGCCACCATGTATAATATACCAGCTAGCCTCCCCAGTCCTCCATGTATAATAATACAGCCAGCCTCCCCAGTCCTCCATGTATAATATAGCAGCCAGCTTCTCCAGGCCTCCATGTATAATATACCAGCTAGCCTCCCCAGGCCTCCATGTATACTAATTGGGACCCTATACAACAAGAAAAAACAGCATAAAAACAACCTCCACTCAAAAATATTATGTATTGCAAAGTGTGCACAGTACCAACATTCCAAGCTGTACTATTGAAAAAATGAGATTTTTGGCAAAAAATTGCAATTTTTCGAGCCACCCCGCCAACGTCACGGCAAATCTCCTGGGGCAGTCCTAACACTAAAATATTTTTATTTAAAGTGTGCCATGTGGCCTCACATATGCAAAATTAGGACTGCACAGCACGTACCTTGTGCTTTTCAGTCACCGTCTCCATGACTGATTCATGGTTGTGGGCGGGACAGGCCCGAGCACATGCTGCTTAGAATAAATAGCCAGTGGACGGGGTTGGATGGCAAGTGTGAACAGCCACCAACCGCCAAAAATCAGGACAGATGGAAAAATAAACATGAGGTGCACTGCAAGATAAGAACCAACTGGGACCCTATACAACAAGAAAAAACAGCATAAAAACAACCTCCACTCCAAAATATTATGTATTGCAAAGTGTGCACAGTACCAACATTCCAAGCTGTACTATTGAAAAAATGAGATTTTTGGCAAAAAATTGCAATTTTTCGAGCCACCCTGCCAACGTCACGGCAAATCTCCTGGGGCAGTCCTAACACTAAAATATTTTTATTTAAAGTGTGCCATGTGGCCTCACATATGCAAAATTAGGACTGCACAGCACGTACCTTGTGCTTTTCAGTCACCGTCTCCATGACTGATTCATGGTTGTGGGCGGGACAGGCCCGAGCACATGCTGCTTAGAATAAATAGCCAGTGGACGGGGTTGGATGGCCAGTGTGAACAGCCACCAACCGCCAAAAATCAGGACAGATGGAAAAATAAACATGAGGTGCACTGCAAGATAAGAACCAACTGGGACCCTATACAACAAGAAAAAACAGCATAAAAACAACCTCCACTCAAAAATATTATGTATTGCAAAGTGTGCACAGTACCAACATTCCAAGCTGTACTATTGAAAAAATGAGATTTTTGGCAAAAAATTGCAATTTTTCGAGCCACCCCGCCAACGTCACGGCAAATCTCCTGGGGCAGTCCTAACACTAAAATATTTTTATTTAAAGTGTGCCATGTGGCCTCACATATGCAAAATTAGGACTGCACAGCACGTACCTTGTGCTTTTCAGTCACCGTCTCCATGACTGATTCATGGTTGTGGGCGGGACAGGCCCGAGCACATGCTGCTTAGAATAAATAGCCAGTGGACGGGGTTGGATGGCAAGTGTGAACAGCCACCAACCGCCAAAAATCAGGACAGATGGAAAAATAAACATGAGGTGCACTGCAAGATAAGAACCAACTGGGACCCTATACAACAAGAAAAAACAGCATAAAAACAACCTCCACTCAAAAATATTATGTATTGCAAAGTGTGCACAGTACCAAAATTCCAAGCTGTACTATTGAAAAAATGAGATTTTTGGCAAAAAATTGCAATATTTCGAGCCACCCCGCCAACGTCACGGCAAATCTCCTGGGGCAGTCCTAACACTAAAATATTTTTTTTTTTTAATGCAGCCAGCCTCTCCAGGCCACCATGTATAATATACCAGCTAGCCTCCCCAGTCCTCCATGTATAATAATACAGCCAGCCTCCCCAGTCCTCCATGTATAATATAGCAGCCAGCTTCTCCAGGCCTCCATGTATAATATACCAGCTAGCCTCCCCAGGCCTCCATGTATACTAATGCAGACTGTCAGCCTCTCAAGGCCTCCATGTATAATAATACAGCCAGCCTGCCCAGTCCTCCATGTATAATTTACCAGCTAGCCTCCCCAGGCCTCCATGTATACTAATGCAGACAGCCTCTCCAGGCCTCCATGTATAATATAGCAGCCAGCCTCTCCATGCCTCCATGTATACTAATGCAGCCAGCCTCTCCAGGCCTCCATGTATACTAATGCAGACAGCCTCTCCAGGCCTCCATGTATAATATAGCAGCCAGCCTCTCCAGGCCTCCATGTATAATATAGCAGCCAACCTCTCCAGGCCTCCATGTATAATATAGCAGCCAACCTCTCCAGGCCTCCATGTATAATATAGCAGCCAGCCTCTCCAGGCCTCTATGTATACTAATGCAGCCAGCCTCTCCAGGCCTCCATCATGTATACTAATGCAGCCAGCCTCTCCAGGCCTCCATCATGTATACTAATGCAGCCAGCCTCTCCAGGCCTCCATGTATAATGAGCCTCCCCAGGCCTCTGGCCACCGTGTATTCACTAATTTTTATATATATATATATATATATATATATATATATATATATACATATATATATATATATACTGTGTATACCAACAAGTATATATATATATATATATATATATACTGTGTATACCAACAAGCCTACAACCTACAATAGCCCTCAGCCCAGTAGACCACTGCACAACCAGCTCTGTCCTCACCTATTGTACCATCACCCATTCCCTGTAGACTGTGAGCCCTCGCGGGCAGGGTCCTCTCTCCTCCTATACCAGTCTGTCTTGTACTGTTAATGATTGTTGTACGTATACCCTCTTTCACTTGTAAAGCGCCATGGAATAAATGGCGCTATAATAATAAATAATAATAATAATATATAAAAAAACAAGTACTCACCCTCTCTCTTCCTGCTCTGTCTTCACGTCTCCTCATTCCACTGCTGCTGTCCTCACTGCTCCCCTCATTCCCCAGCCGCTGCTCGTCCTCACTGCTCCCCTCATTCCCCAGCCACTGCTCGTCCTCACTGCTCCCCTCATTCCCCAGCCACTGCTCGTACTCACTGCTCCCCTCATTCCCCAGCCGCTGCTCGTCCTCACTGCTCCCCTCATTCCCCAGCCACTGCTCTGTCCTCACTGCTCCCCTCATTCCCCAACCACTGCTCGTCCTCACTGCTCCCCTCATTCCCCAGCCACTGCTCGTCCTCACTGCTCCCCTCATTCCCCAGCCACTGCTCGTCCTCACTGCTCCCCTCATTCCCCAGCCGCTGCTCGTCCTCACTTCTCCCCTCATTCCCTAGCCGCTGCTCTGTTCTCACCGCTTTCCTCTTCCACCGCTGCTCGTCCTCACCCCTTCACCCGGTGCTCCGGTCAGCGTCCTCCCGGCGTCCTGCGCTCTGTGCACTCTGAGCACAGCAGTCGCACAGGAGTGACGTCACCGCACGGAGGGGGGGAGAGGGGAATGATGATTCATAGAGTGCCGCCGGCAGCTCTATGCTTCAACATTACTGTGCGCAGTGACGGGGAGGGGGCCCCGCTGCCGCTGCTGACACCAGGCAGGGGGGCCCGGTGTCGGCGGCGGCAGCGGGTCATATAGCCGCCGCGTGGTTTGGGACAGATCAGCACAGCTCCTCCCTCACTGACAGGAGCTGGCTGCTGAACACCCGGGCTGCCGCCAGGCTCCTGAGCTCCCGGGCCCGGTCGCAATGGCGACCGCTGCGACCGCGGTAGTTACGCCCCTGCATACGTACCAGAATCACTGACGTGTGAAGGGGGCCTAAAAGGAAGGAGGTAAAGAAACTGCTGTCTTTGTCCATTATTGTCCGGATCCCGACCCTGCACCCTGAAGTTCACCGGGTTCCCAAAAAAGACTTTTGAACGGTTGTCCCGGGGTCCAGCTCCACCTGTGGGGAGCAAGATTACCTCAGCTGCACCATCATCACCTGCCCCGGGGAACACGCAGCGCAGCAGAGGCTCACATAGTCGCAAAACCACAGGTGGCGTCACGAACTTTAATAATCTCTGTACAGACAACTCTCATCATCATCCCCTTTATTTAAAAGACACCGGGTCCGGCTGCTGCTGCTGCTGCTGCTCGGTGGCTCGAGCGGTGGGCCGGATCCGGGGACTCGAGCGGCGCTCCTCGCCCGTGAGTGAAAGGGGAATAGTTTTTGGGGTTTGGGAAGTCAGTCCGTGACGCCACCCACGGTTGTGGTGAGGTTGGGACACCACCGCTGCTCTGGACGGGGATCCCGGGAGCGATGACAGGGAGCAGCCGAGATGTTTCTCTCCCCTCCGTGGGTAGGGGGTTTTTGGTGGTACCGGGGCCCGGTGATGGTGACTGGAAAGTGGATGACGGGGTTTGGCGAGGTGCAGGGTCGCGGGGGCAGCGCAGTGCCAGACGGCACAGTGGTACTCACTCAGCCAGTAACGTACACGGAGTCTGCGGTGGTCACTCCCGGTAGGTTGGCGGTGACTGTCTCTCCCTGCACCTGTGATGGTTTTTGGCCCCGAGGGCTTCCCACCGGTAGCCCGCTCCCCAGCGGTGTATCTGCCAGATGAGCCCCTTTTTGCCCGCAGGCTCTGGCCCTGGGAACTCTAGCTGTGGCAGTAGCTGTATTTCCCTTCACTATTGAGCGGTTGCCTTCAGTCGGGTCTTTGCTGCTGGGAAACCCCAGAGGTTCCCGTCGCTGACGGATTTGACCGGTTTAACGGCGACTCCTAGCCTGGTCGGGGTCCGTAGGCCATGCCGAATGGTGCTGGCTTCTCTTCGCTCCCCGGTTCGGTACCGGCGGGCCACCGCCCATCCCCGGTCCTTACGGTTATGCGTCAATCGGCCTCTCCTGCAGACGGTCACCACCGTCTGCCAACCTTGCTGTATGTGCCCGGGCCACGTATCCGGACACGGTCAGTCTGCTCCACTACCACTTCACTCCTCTCCTTTCACTTTCCCTAACTGAACTCTTGTCCTTTCCCGCCTCCAGGACTGTGAACTCCTCAGTGGGTGGAGCCAACCGCCTAGCTCCACCCCACCTGGTGTGGGCATCAGCCCCTGGAGGGAGGCAACAAGGATTTGTGTGTGTGACTGATGTGCCTAACCGGGGTGTGGGGCGTGTTGTTGCAGTACCTGTGATGTCCTGGCTTGTCCAGGGCGCCACACTTATATACAGCATGTTAGAATGCTGTATATAAGAGCCCACTGGTGGTGGCTGCAGCTTATAGGCCCCAAATCTGCTGACAGGTTCCCTTTAAACATATTCCCTTTCCTTTGGTGCTGTAAGGGTTAATGTCAGTTTTACTTTCCAGCAGCTTCTGACTCCTAGCCTAACGTCTTTCCGCTTGGTGAGCACTCTCTTCCCTATATATGGTCAGTTCTCCAAGTGGAGGGTGCCGTTATTCTGACTCCATTTTGTAGCTAGGCCTCGAGCGGTACCAGTCCTAGAGAGAATGTCTGGTATAGGCTTAAGGCTGCTTTACACTCAGCGTCATCGCTAGCGATGTCGCTAGAGATAGTACCTGCCCCCGTCGTTTGTGCGTCACAGACAAATCGCTGCCCGTGGCGAACGATATCTCCAGTACGCGTCACACAAACTTACCTTCCTAACGACGTCACTGTTGCTGGCGAACAATCTCTTTTTTAAGGGGGCAGTTCGTGCGGCGTCACAGCGACGTCACACAGCAGGCCACTAATAGAAGCGGAGGGGCGGAAAGCAGCCACATAAACGTCACTCCCAACTCGTTGCGGGAGGACACTGGAACGCTGTTGTTCATCGTTCCTGGGGTGTCACACGTAGCGATGTGTGCTGCCTCAAGAACAACGAACAACCTGCATCCACAATGAGCAACGATATTTTGAAAATGAACGACGTGTCAACAATCAACGATTTGGTGAGTATTTGGGATTGTTAGCGGTCGCTCGTAAGTGTCACACACAACAACATCGCTAACGAGGCCGGATGTGCGTCACGAATTCCGTGACCCCAACGACATCTTGTTAGCGATGTCGTTGCGTGTAAAGCCCCCTTTAGGCGAACAGGTTGACAAGGAACCCCCAGTAGACAGCTTTTCTCCAACGGAGGATGAAACCGTTATTAGTATTGGGTCCATGTGGGTGGAATGCGACCTTGACTTTGCAGGACTCCATAACTTTATTGAGTGGAACCTTAATGTCAGACAGTGCGGGGGAGGACATCTATACAATAGCAGTAGTACGAGATCCATGGAGCAGTCTGCAGTGGAAGTGTGCTTTGAAGTAGAATGAACCTTACCTACAATGTTCAAGTGTTGTGCCTTCAGTTACCAAGATACTGTGCGTTACTGTTAGTAAAAGTGTGTTGAGTAAAACAAGAATCTATGTTCGTAAATCCCCAGCTGAAGAATCCTTGTCTGCACAAGGGCCTGTGCACTCCTATGCACTTGCATATATATGTTTATGTCTATATATGATATTTTTAGAATACGTGAAGTCACTGATTTATATGTGGGACATGCGAATACCTCTTTAGGCTAGAATAGTGCTGCTGCACAAACATAACCTTGTCTAGCTTTGTATGTAGGCTTAGGTCCAGTGTTTTCTTAACATCTCAGATAAACATGTCAACCTTGATTTAAGAATATTTGCCAAACAAAAGTTCAAAACCAGTCCTCCTGACCCCAACAAGTGCTGTTGATTGTATGTCTCTTTTCACACTACGCTGCCATTATTCCATGCCAGTAAAAATCATCTCTGGTCTGAATCTGGAATGGACAAACCAGCAAACATTTGCAAGGTCAGGCAAAAAACGTCAAGGGACCTGGTTAATGTTTGACCCCCCTTCCGTAACATGTTTCATTTGGCAAATTACTAACTACAAGTGACTTATTGAATTACTGCATCCTTTACACCTAGCAAGCTTTTCCTAGAAGCGTTTGCCTTAGAATTTTTGGGTGGTAACGTCATATTATCATGTAAAGATTTACACACATATTTTCAAGTGTAACAAGAAAAAATAATAAATCATATCTCCAAGCTGCGTTAGGTCACATAAATTCTATGCTTTATGAAGTGGTGGAAAAATTGCAGAAGATGGTCAATATTTATCCATCCAATACAGGGATCGTGAGGCTTTATTTATTTTTAAAGGGTTCAAGCTGGTTATGAAGTAAAAAAATGGTTATGCGGTGCTCAGCATAAATAAGTACACCCCCTTTGAAAAGTAAGACTTTAAAGCACCACTACAGCGCTTTTTTTTATTGCACCGCTGGAGTGATGCTTTAAATGCACCCGTCATATGTGATCTGCCGGCAGCTCCAGAGATTCATGAAGCACGCCGGAAGTCATTATTCAATACAAGTCTATAGGCCCCTTTACACACTGCAACATCGCTAGCGATATCGCTGTAACGTCACCGGGTTTGTGACGTAATAGCGACCTCCCCAGCGACATTGCAGTGTGTGACACGCATCAGCGACCCAGCCCCCGCTGTGAGGTCGCTGATTGCTACAAGTTGTTCAGGACCATTTTTTGGTCCATTGTTTCCCGCTGTGCAGCACGCATCGCTGTGTTTGACAGCAGGGACCAACGAGCACCGACTCTGTGTAAGTGGTGTACACTGGTAATCAGGGTAAATATCGGGTAACTAAGCAAAGCGCTTTGCTTGGTTACCCGATATTTACCCTGGTTAGCAGCGTCCGCCGCTTACAGGCTGCCAGTGCTAGCTCCCTGCACACGTAGCCAGGGTAAATATCGGGTAACTAAGCAGAGCGTTTTGCTTAGTAACCAAACGTGTACAGGGAGCCAGCGGTGGCAGCCTGTAAGCGGTGTATGCTGGTAACCAGGGTAACTATCGGGTAACTAAGCAAAGCGCTTTGCTTGGTTACGCGATATTTACCCTGGTTACCAGCGTCCGCCGCTTACTGGCTGCCAGTGCTGGCTCCCTGCACACATAGCCAGGGTAAATATCGGGTAACTAAGCAAAGCGTTTTGCTTAGTAACCCAACGTGTACAGGGAGCCAGCGGTGGCAGCCTGTAAGCGGTGTACGCTGGTAACCAGGGTAAATATCGGGTAACCAAGCAAAGAGCTTTGCTTGGTTACCCGATATTTACCCTGGTTACCAAGCGCAGCATCGTTACACGAGTCGCTGCTGGTCGCTGGTGAGATCTGCCTGTTTGACAGCTCACCAGCGACCATGTAGAGACTTTCCAGCGATCCTGGCCAGGTCATATAGCTGGTGGGATCGCTAGAAAGTCTTAGTGTGTAAAGGGGCCTTATGAGAGCCTCATTCTGGCCTTGTTCTGGCCTCACTGTGATCTCGTTCTGGCGCTCACAGACATGCAATGAGACCTTGTGATGATCATGTAACTTCTGACTTCTGGCCAGTCAGAACTTACTGAGATGGCATCAAAGGACCCAAGGTCAAGACGCCAGACTGTGAGTATATGACCGGGGGCAGGGGACTTGGGATTAAAGTGCCATTCCAACGCTGAAAAAAACCCTTCTGGAGTGCTGCTTTAATTAATATCTCACTGAACACAAGAGTAATTTCCAAAATGTTGACAATAGCTGATACAAAAATGAGTATATCGCACCGTATACCCCACATCAAAAACTGCTACATCTACTATTTTGTGTGACCTCCATAATTTTTAAGTACATCACCAAGTCTTCTATTCATGAAGTGAACACGTTGGCGATACGTTATAATATCTTTTTACCATTCAAGAACGACTTCTTTTAGAGCCTGGATGCTGGATGGAGAGTGATGCTCAAGTTGTATCTTCATACCCTATTGGTGTTCCGTTGGTTCAGATTAAGAGATACACTTGGCCACTGAATCTTCTTCACCCTGTTCTTCTTCAGAAATGCAATTTTTTTTTTGTAAATGCATGATGCTTATGGTGAAAAATGGTTGAGGCAGTCCTTATGTAGGACTGCATGAGCGCTGCTGGTATCCGGGAAGCTACATTTCATTGATGGTATCATGAATTCACAGATGTACTATGTATGTCTACAAGAGATGATGCTTCCTTTCACTGTATGCAATTGATAGACATTGAAACACTCACGGCGGGTGTAGAGGACCCACTGGACCACAGAGGGGACTTGGGCTTATCCCCAGGACAGGAGATGGACTCAGGGATAGACAGGTACAGGCGGGGTGACGGAGGCAGGCTGGACAGGCAGGTACAGACAGGAGTGGTGGGCACGGCAGGGACAGACATATATGGGAAGACAGGTACTGGAAATGGACACAGGTGTAACAGGACAGGTAGTCAAAACCTGACAACTAGCTAGCAAACTGACTAAATAACTGATGGCATTGTGCAGGCACCTCCCCTAATGGGAGGGTGCCTTAAATACACAGTGCCTCCCAGCCACAGGCTGAGAGGCATTTCCTGAATATAGCGCTCCAGCCCTTTAAGAGGAGGGCCGTGTGCGTGCATGTGTCTTAGGTGCACTCCTGGGAACTCTGTGCGGTATATACAGGGCCCGGGAGGTGAGAAATTCAGGAAAGCACATGGAAGGCATCTCGGCAGCAGGGGAGAACGGCACCCGGCCGGGGTGGTGAGTAAGTCGGCATCCCTGCAGGATGTCGGTGCTACAGACGTGCACTTTTACAACATGACAATAATCCAGACCACACATTTGTTGCATTTATGAAGTGACTCAGTGGCCAAGTGTCAACTGAACATCTAGTGTCATCACTCTCCATCCAGCATCCAGGCTCTAAAAGAGGTCGTTCTTGAAGAACAGAAAAAAGATGTTGCACTATGTCACAAACTTGTTCTTTCTATGCTAAGGCGCTGTCCTTAAAAATAATGAAGGTCTCATAGTTTCATAGTTTTTTTTAAGGCTGAAGGGAGACTCTAAAGGCTACTTTACACGCTGCGATATCAGCCCCGATATCGCTAGCGTGGGTACACGCCCCCATCTGTTGTGTGACACGGGCAAATCGCTGCCCATGCCGCACAACATCGTGCAGACCCGTCACACATACATACCTGCCCGGCGACGTCGCTGTGACCGGCGAACCGCCTCCTTTCTAAGGGGGCGGTCTGTGCGGCGTCACAGCGACGTCACTGAGCGGCCGCCCAATAGAAGCGGAGGGGCGGAGATGAGTGGCCGGAACATCCCGCCCACCTCCTTCCTTTCTCATAGCGGCTGGGAGGCAGGTAAGGAGAGGTTCCTCCTTCCTGCGGCGTCACACATAGCGATGTGTGCTGCCGCAGGAGCGACAAACTACATCATTACTGCTGCAGTAACGATAATCGAGAATGGACCCCCATGTCACCGATGAGCGATTTTGCACGTTTTTGCAACGATGCAAAATCGCTCATCGGTGTCACACGCAGCAACATCTCTAATGCGGCCGGATGTGCGTCACAAATTCCGTGACCCCAACGACTCCGCATTAGCGATCTCGCAGCGTGTAAAGCCCCCTTTAGTCCATCTAGTTCAACCCGTAGCCTAACATGTTGATCCAGAGGAAGGCAAAAAAAACCCAATGTGTCAAATAAGCTCCAATGGGGAAAAAAATTCCTTCCTGACTCCACATACGGCAATCAGACTAGTTCCCTGGATCAACACCCTGTCATAAAATCTAATATACATAACTGGTAATATTATATTTTTCAAGAAAGGCGTCCAGGCTCTGCTTAAATGTTAGTAGTGAATCACTCATTACAACATCATGCGGCAGAGTTCCATAGTCTCACTGCTCGTACAGTAAAGAATCCTCATCTGTGATTATGATTAAACCTTCTTTCCTCAAGATGTAGCGGATTCTCCCGTGTTCCAGTCGCAGGCCTAGGTGTAAAGAGATCTTTGGAAAGGTCTCTGTACTGTCCCCTCATATGTTTATACATTGTGATTAGATCCCCCCTAAGCCTTTGTTTTTCCAAACTAAATAACCCCAAGTTTAATAACCTGTCTTGGTGTTGCAGCCCACCCATTCCTCTAATAATCTTGGTCGCTCTTCTATCTACCTGTAAGATTATGCTATTTATAACCTTCTATACTTTTGCTATCAAAAAAAGCATCCATTCCTCTCTTAAATTCATTCAGTGAGTTGGCCATCACCACTTCCTCAGGAAGAGAGTTCCAGAGCCTCACTGCTCTTACCGTGAAGAACGCTCTTCTATGCTGATGTAGGAATTTTCTTTCCTCCAATCGAAGAGAATGCTCCCTTGTTCTTGTCATAGACCTTGGTACAAACAGATCATGGGAGAGATCTCTATATGGCCCTCTGATATATTTGTACATATTTATTAGGTCTCCCCTATAGGCCCCTTTACACACTGAGACTTTCTAGCAATCCCACCAGCAATCCCAACCTGGCCGGGATCGCTACAAAGTCTCTGGTGAGCTGTCAAACAGGCAGACCTGGCCAACGACGCAACAGCGATCCGGACCTGCAGAACGACCTAGCTAGTCATTGGGGACGTTGTAAAGCAGCTTTTTGAAAGGGAAGTCGCTAACGAAGTCGCTGTAAAGTCCCCTTTACACACTGAGACTTTGCTGCACAGCGGGAAACAAAGGACCAAAGAATGGTCCTGAACGATTTGTAGCGATCACAACTTCACAGCAGGGGCCAGGTCGCTGATGTGTTTCACACACTGCAATGACGCTGGGGAGGTCGCTATAACGTCACAAAACCGGTGACGTTACAGCAATGTCGTTTGCGATGTTGCAGTGTGTAAAGCCACCTTAAGTCTTCTCTTTTCTAGAGTAAATAGACCTAATTTTGATAACCTTTCCGTGTATTGTAATGCACCCACTCCATTTATTATTTTAGTAGCCCGCCTCTGAAGCCTTTCAAGTTCAGTAATGTCTTTCTTGAGCACCGGCGCCCAAAATTGCACACAATACTCCAAGTGTGGTCTGACGAGTGATTTGTAGAGGGAGAATGATGTTTTCATCTCGTGCCTCCAGACCTCTTCTAATGCATCCCATCACCCTATTTGCTTTGGTGGCTGCTGCCTGACACTGGGCACTCCAATTTAGCTTCTTACTGACTAATATGCCTAAGTCTTTTTCCATGTCTGATTTCCCCAGCGGTTTCCCATTTAGTAAGTAATCGTAGCATCTGTTTCTCCTTCCCATGTGCATAACCTTACACTTATCTGTGTTAAACCTCATTTGCCATTTTTCAGCCCAATTCTCCAATTTACTCAAATCCATCTGTAGTTGCAAACTGTCCTCCTTTGTGTTAACTACCTTACATAGTTTTGTATCATCTGCAAATACTGATATTTTACTCTGTAAATCATCCACCAGATCATTAATAAATATATTAAATAGTAGGGGGCCCAATACAGACCCCTGTGGCACCCCACTAGTAACCCTGGCCCAATCTGAGTATGCGCCATTAATAACCACTCTTTGTTTTCTACCACTAAGCCAGCTACCTACCCATCTACACACATTTTCCCCGAGCCCAAGCTTTCTCATTTTACTTATCAATCTTTTATGTGGGACAGTGTCAAATGCTTTACCGAAGTCGAGATAAATGACATCCAATGATTCTCCTCGGTCCATGTGAGAGCTTACAGCCTCATAGAAGCTGATCAGGTTAGTTTGACAGGAGCGATCATAAATCCATGTTGATATGGAGTTAAACAATTATTAACATTGAGACATTCCATAATAGTATCCCTTAAAAACCCTTCAAACATTTTACCCACAACAGATGTTAAGCTTACCGGCCTATAGTTTCCAGGTTCCCTTTTACACCCTTTTTTGAATATTGGTACCACATTTGCTAGCCGCCAATCCAGTGGAACAGACCCAGTTTCTATAGAGTCTTTAAATATAAGGAATAGAGGCCTGTCTATCACATTACTTAACTCCCTTAATACCCGAGGGTGAATGCCATCAGGGCCTGGTGATTTGTCAATTTTAATGTTACTAAGTCGGTTCTGCACTTCTTCCTGGGTTAGGCAGGTCATAATTAATGAAGCGTTTACATGATCACTCTGCATTTCCCGTGGCATATGCTTTTCCTGTGTGAACACAGTTGAGAAAAAAGTATTTAAAACATTTGTAATGTAGCCATTTTTTATGTGAAGTGTATTCATTTTTGCAACAACAAATTTGTGTAAAATTGAAGATTTTGTCATGTTACTTTCATGTGAGGGGTTAAAAAATGTTGTGTGAAACTTATTCTGGCTGCTGCGCGCCCTTGATGTACATACCTTAGTTCTTTCAGAAGCTCACATTCCCTGCTGAAGGCCTCTTCATGGCATTGCTCACGTGAATCGCTGGGGACATGGACGCACTCAATATTTATCACATTGTGGATTTAAGAGGTTTGAAACAGATTGCCAATGACATTGCCATGGCAACTAGGGACATATTGAGGCCCCATGGCTGCCAAATTTATGCACCCATGGCTGGGCTTCATAGAGAAACAGTAGGTATACAATACACTACAATATTACTGTATTGCACTGTACTATACAAACGTTCCGATAGTGGGACTAACAAAAAAATGTAAAAAAAAAAAAGTGATAAATATTTACATTACAATGATTTTTAAAATTGAAATAAAATATTAACATATTTGGAATTGTCACATGCTTAACTGTTCGATCCAATATAATATTATATACTATGAATGGCAAAATGAAAACAAAAAATCGATACAACATAACACTTGCTTTTTGGTTATTTTTGCCTCTAAAAAATAGAATACAAATAAATCCCAAAATAGTAGCAATAAAACATCTCAAACTACAAAAAGCAAGCCCTTATACAATGCTAAGAACCAAAAAATAAAAAGTTAAATCTTTTGAGAAGAGAAAGGAAAATATGAAAAGCAAAGAGGAGTCCACTTGACTTTTTTGCCCAAGGGCCTCTATAAATCTAAAGTATACATTGATGAGACTCTGGAGGAAATCGGCACAGTTATCCCGGCAGCCACACATTACCAAACCAACACATTGAAGTATACTGAAACCTTAACAAGTGTCAGTTGTGATGTACACCTATATTTATTCATTTCTGCCATTATAACTCAGTTTTAAGTCTGAAGACGGTGTGGTACGCCAGTTGACCCATAAACAGCATTGCATACTGCAAGACAATGGAAGTACGTCCGGCACTCAGATGTGGATAAAATAATGATAACTTTGTTCTTCGTAATAAAATCCAGATCAACAAGAACATAGAATACCTCTGTCATCAGTTTTAAATCTGCCCTGTTTTGGCCACATCGGCCTCACCTCCATCCCACCACCACCCAAGGATGCCCCTACAGGCTCTATGTACCCTTCAGTGGGCAATACGATGGCTCAGTGGTTAGCATTCTTGCATTGCTGGGGTCCTGGGTTCAAATCCCACCAAGGACAGCATTGCTAAGGAGTTTGTAAGTTTTCACTGTGTTTGTGTGAGTTGCTTCTGGATTCCGTGGTTTCCTCCCACACTCCAAAGACATACTGATAGGGCAGGGGTCGGGAACCTGTGGCTCTTTTGATGGCTGCATCTGGCTCACAGATAAATCTTTAATAACAAAAATACCATATTTTCCGGTTAGTAAGATGCACTTTTTCCCCCCAAAACTGGGGGGAAAATGGGGATGTGTCTTACAAACTGCATATGGCTTACCGGGGCGGCAGTGGTGGCACAGGGTCGGTGATACTGCGGGCTCATGGGATGTCGCAGCAGCAGGCGCCATTGATCTGTTTGATTGATTGACTGCTTTGACTCTCCCGCAGTTGACGAGATTGACTGCAAGAAAATGGCCGCGGTGGCAGCACGTGCGCAGATAGGACTCTGTAACCATTTTCTTGAAGTTCATGACATCGATCTGCGCAAGGGCCTTGGCCGTTTTCTTGAAGTCAATCTCGTCAACTGAGGGAGATGCAAAGCAGTCCGCCGACACATCAATTGCACCCGCCGCCGTGACACCCCACGAGTCCGCAGTAGTATCACAGACCCTCCGCACACTGACCCTATTGAGCCATGACACCCACTCCTCCATGCCCGTAGCATCGCCTCCCCTGCCTCCTGGGACCAACTGAGCCACTCCACCACCGCCGCTTCCACTGATGAACATAGCTCTCATGAAATTACATTTTTAAATATGTGGCGTTCATGGCTTTCTCAGCCAAAAAGGTTCCCGACCCCTGTGATAGGCAATGTAGATTGTGAGCTCCAATGGCGACAGTGATGAGGATGATCTCTGGAAAAGTGCTATAGAATATGATGGCACTATATAAGCATACATATAAATAGATTGAATTGTACTCTTGTAGCTCCAGGTTGAACATGTGCATGCAGTCTCACTCAGTTGGATTCTTGCCAGAACATCTCTGCTCTTGGTTTTGTCAAGAACAGAGCTGCACTTATGAAGGATGTTGTCACTGAAAGGCGCAAAACCTTTTACATTACAGAACAGAGCTCATATCGAGAAGCAATGGTGTGCCTTTGTGCTAACAACTATATCCTGTGACAGGATGGAGCTGTGTATACATGGGCAAGAAAATACAGGATATTGCTGCATATAAAAGGACAGAAGAGGTGGAAAAAAGTGATATACTGCAGGATGGAGGCTGTATAAAGAGGGGCTCAGAGAAGTGATATGCTGCAGGATGAGCTGCATTATTAAGGGTCTGTTATGAGTGATGAACTGCAAGATGGTGCTTAAAAGAGTGATAAACTGAAGAATGGGGCTGAGTATTGCGGGCCTGAGAGGAATTATATACTGCTGAATGAGCTGTATGTAGACGGACTGAAAGGAGTTGAACTGTGTCTTATTGCCTGCCCCTGATATATCAGTGATGTGAAGCTGGATAATCCTCTGCGTGCATCCACAGAGCCGCATTTGCAGCTTCACACAACAAATTTCTCAGCAGCTGTCAATAAACACTTCTTTGGTTGCCTAGTTTTTACAATCTAAAGTTAGGTTCAGAAATATTTAGACAGACATGTTTTGGCATATCAGCTGGTTAAAGAATTACAGCTATTTAATATGTAGCTGCTTCTGTTTTTAAAGAGACAAAAAGTAATTGGACAATTATTACAAAAGCTCTTCAATGGGTGGCATGGGATATTCTCTCATTTATCCTTCATCAATTAAGCAGTTAAAAGGTCTGGACCTGATTCCAGGTGTGGCATTTGCATTTGGAAGCTGTTGCTATGAACCCATCAAGATGAGTTCAAAGGATCTCTCAATGAAAGAGAAACAGACCATCATTAGGCTGAGAAAAAGAAGAAATCTATCAAAGAGAGGGCAGAAATATTAGGCGTGTCCAAATCAACAGTTTGGAACACTGCAAAAAAAAACAAAACAAAAAAAAAGTGTTCTGCTGTGTTTGGGAATTCAAAAAGGTCTGGACGTCCATGGAAGACAAAAGTCGTGGCTAATCACAGAATCTTTTCTATGGTGCAGAAAAACCTCTTCACACTATCCACCCAAGTGAAGAACACTCTCCAGGAAGTAGTTATTATTGTATCTAAGTCTACTATAAAGAGAAGACTTCATGAGAGCAAATACAGAGGATTCACAAGAAGGTGCAAACCGTTAATCAGCATTAAAAATAGAAAGGCCAGATTAAACATCTAAAGAAGCCACTAATTTCTGAAAAAGCATTCTATGGACAGATGAAACTTAGATCAACCTATACCAGAATGATGGGAAGAAGAAAGTATGGGGAAGGCTTGGAACAGCTCATGATCCAAAGGACACCACACCCTCTTTAACACATGGTGGAGGCAGTGTGAGAGTCGGGCATGCAGGTCTTCCTATTGCCTTGGTTCCCTAGTGTTTATTGATGATGTGACTGAAGACAGAAGCAGCCGGATAAATTCTGAAATGTACAGGGTGATACTTTCTGCTCAGATTGAACCAAATACAGCAAGGTTGATTGGATGGCGTTTGACAGTACAATGACTTATACATACTGCAAAAACAACCCAGAAGGTTTGTTAAGACAAAGAAGTGACATATTCTGCAATGGCCGAGTCAATTTCCAGATCTCAACCCCATCGAGCATGTATTTGACTTGCTTAAGACAAAACTTAAAGGGAACCTGTCACCGTTTTTTTTTGGTTTGGCCTATAAGCTGTAAAAAACACTTTATAATACTTACCTAACGGTCGCGCTGTGGTAGATTTGGATCATATGAGCGTCTCCGTTGTCCGGTGCCGGCGCCGCCTCTTTCGGCCATCTTCGTCCTCCTTCTTCTGTAGCCAGGGTGCATGATGCTTCCTACGTCATCCATACTCGCCAGCATTGAGATCCTGCACAGGCGCACTTTCATCTGCCCTGAGCAGGGCAGATCAAAGTATTGTAGTGCTCCTGTGCGGGATCGGCAAGTGTGTATGATATAGAATACGTCATGCACACAGGCTTCAGAAGGAGGACGAAGATGGCCTCAAGAGGAGGCACCGACACCGGACAACGGAGACACCCATATGGCCCAACTCCACCGGAGCACAATCGTTAGGTTAGTATTATAAAGTGCTTTTTACATTCTACACAGTGGCCTGGGCTCTTACATACAGCATGTGAGAATGCTGTATATAAGAGCCTACTGGTGGTGGCCGCAGCTTATAGGCCGAATATCCGGTGACAGGTTCCCTTTAAGGCAAAAAGACCCACAAACAAGAAGCAACTGAAGTCAACTGCAGTAAAGTTCTGTCAAAACATCACAAGGGAGGAAATCGAGCGTTTAGGTACATATGCAAAGTATTAAAAAGGAACATTTTATTTATGGCAAAGTAAATTTGTCCAATTTACTTTTGCACCTCTAAAATGGGGAAGCTCTGTAGCAAAAATGGTTGCAATTCCTAACCATTTCACAAGATATTTTATTCAACCCCTGTAATTAAACCTGAAAGTCTCCACTTCAGTTGCATCACCAGTTGTTTCATTTTAAATGAAAAATAGTGGCCTAGAGAGGCCAAATCACGAAGATTCACCAATTGTCCAAATATTTCTGGACCTAACTGTATGTTGTGGAGGAGTGCAGGAAAGTTGAGGCCCCGTCACACAAAGAGATAAATCTTTGGCAGATCTGTGGTTGCAGTGAAATCATGGACATATTGTTCCATTTGTACAGAGCCACAAACCTGGCACTGATTGTCCACAATTTCACTGCAACCACAGATCTGCCACAGATCTGCCACAGATCTGCCACAGATCTGCCACAGATCTGCCACAGATCTGCCACAGATCTGCCACAGATCTGCCACAGATCTGCCACAGATTTATCTCTGTGTGTGACAGGGCCTTTGAGCTCTGCTAAAAAGCAGCTAACAATTATGTAAAACATACAGGCAGTTATGCTGATGTAAATGGCACAATGGGACCTGTACAGGAGCATGGAGTGAAAAGACGGATAAGATGAATTCCGCAGTTAGGTTAGCTTCGTTATAAATCAGACTAGGGCTAATCAGGAGCACACGGGAGAGGAGGGAGGGGTCTGCAGCTCTGAGGAGAAGCAGGTGCTGCTGGGAAATGTCATTTTAGTAGTATAAAACTTGGATCGCCCATTCACCTATGTGAAACTGGATGCACAGAGGAGCAGATAGAGATAAAAAAGACACAAAGGTACAAGAAAGTATATGGAACATTACAATTGGCTCTTGCATATGATTATAGATAGCCATTTGGAATTTCAGCATCTTCTGTATTAGGTTAGTACATCATTTAAAGAACCTATTTAGGAGGGAAATAACACAAAATACCACATGTAAGATACTACAGATAACCTAATACCAAGATATAGCATTTAATGCATATATCACCAAATAACGAGGTTAAAAAAAGACAGACATATGAGATGGTAACAAAAAGAATAAGAACAAGATGTCAGTAATCTGATACAGTTAAATGAATCCATTCAGTAAGTAAATAATTAAATGATTTACACCCTGTCAGAAAGAGATCCACAATATAGCAAAGAGGTGCTTTATGGAATTAGTATTTATAGAAATATAATAATAGACTAATAGCTAGTGTATGATCCTGTAAATCACCAGATATCTACATAATGATACTGTATAATTGTATATACACCTAGATGAGCACTGATACATGGCAATGTGAGGATGCTAGAACAAATGTAAATGACCAAATTAAGAAATATGAAGAGATTTATGCACGCCCATAGTGATGACATGATAGTCCTCTTCATCCCCTGCCATGCACTCAGATGCTCCTTTTGCATGTCCCTTCCTCAGGGAATTGCACATAGGCTCATTTACGCAAAGACAGGACTGATTTGCTTGTCAATTTCCAGTTCTTCCTGTTTAAGCAAAAATAAGTTTGGTGTTGAAGTAGCATAAGAAATCATCCAGGTCCAATACCAAAAATAATCCAGGTCCAATACCAAAAAATCATCTGGGTCCAATACCAAAAAATCATCTGGGTCCAATATCAAAAAATCATCCAGGTCCAATACCAAAAAATCATCCGGGTCCTATGCCAAAAAATCATTCGGGTCCAATACCAAAAAAATCATCCGGGTCCTATACCAAAAAATCATTCGGGTCTTATACCAAAAAATCATTCGGGTCCAATACCAAAAAGTCATCTGGGTCCAATATTAAAAAATATGCAAACAGATAAACACTGGTGTTGCATTCATCTAAGAGACAATGTAAAAATGGAGGACAAAATTATTACAGCCAACAATGAAGAAGATAAACAACATCTAAAATGGGGGATCACATATAAAGCAAAGTTGATTGTGCCACAAACATGACATCTACATTCCGACCAATTACAGATTGTTATCAAGCTTGATCAATTGCTTTGGATGCTACCTAGTGTCTCCCATGTTTTTAGATTTGATACCAAGTAGGACTTTGCATTTGGTTGATTTGGAGAGTGCTATGGGTCTACTTAATTTATTCCATCATCTTCACGCAAGCAATACAAAATGTCAATGTGTGCGGAAATAACTTAAAAAATTACAGAAAAGACTGAAGGCCCCGTTATACGCTACAATTTATCTGATGATATGTCGTCAGGGTCGCGGTTTTCGTGACGCATTTCCGTCGTCGTTAGCGATGTCGTTGCGTGTGACACCTACGAGTGACTCCGAACGATCTTAAAAATAGCGTACATCGTTGATCTTCGACACGTCGTTCAGTTTCAAAATATTGTTCATCGTTTCGAACGCAGCACACATATTGCTACGTTTGACACCCTGCCAACGACGAACAACATCGTTAGTGCGTCCATCATCAGCGACGCGGGTGTGTCGTAACGAGCATTGCTCCACGCCTCCTCCGCTCTGATTGGTGGTACCAACTGCTTTCTGAATTGGCATGCATGGTTGATAAGGTGGACACAATTATACGCCTCTGTCGTTGCTGGAATCGTTGGGTGTAATGCTGTGTGACGGTGTCCACAGGACCGCCTTGGTCAAACAATATATCGCTTAACGATGTTGTGTCGTTTGTGAGATAGTTACGTGTGACCGCTACAAAACGACCTATGAGCGATCTTGGCAAATCATTGCAATGATCTGGGCGTGTCACATCGTTAACGAGATCGCTAGCCATGTCGCTGCGTGTAAAGCCCCCTTTAGAGATAACAAATGCATTAAACAGAAGTGTGTGGCATAGTGGCTACTGGAAATGTTCAGACTTTGATTTAGACTTTCAGAGTCTCATGTAACAGATAAGTACTTTAAGTCATTTTGCCATTAAACATTATCCTGTAGAAAACAAAGAAAATAATTGGTTTGTGTTGCTTGTGGCCAGGACTGCCACCAAGTATTTCAGGGCCCCATACTTGAGACTCCACCCAGGCTCCACCCCAGCTTTACCTCCACCCCTCGAACCTTCCACAGTAACACCGCCACTGTTGGAAGGACTCCACTTCTGAAAACCGTCCTCATGTATCACACATTAACTGATATTCAGCTATGGTATACTATGCAGTGAAGTCGTCATTTTCACAGCCTGAAGAAAGCTGCATGCACTGTTTTTAGGGTCAGTCAAACTTATGAGCCCCGGACAAAATCATCAGCCATATACACACGTGGTCAAAATTGTTGGTACTCATTTAATGAAAGAAAAACCCACAATGGTCACAGAAATAACTTGAATCTGACAAAAGTAATAATAAATAAAAAAATCTATGGAAATGAACAAATGAAAATCAGACATTGCTTTTCAACCATGGTTCCACAGAATTTTTAAAAAATAAAGCTCATAAAATAGGCCTGGACAGAAATGATGGTTCCCTCCTTAACTTAATATTTTGTTGCACAACCTTTTGAGGCAATCATTGCAATCAAACGATTCCTGTAACTGTCAATGAGACTTCTGCACCTCTCGACAGATATTTTGGCCCACTCCTCAAGCGCAAACTGCTCCAGGTGTTTAGTGTTTGAAGGTTGCCTTTTCCAGATGTTTCAGCTCTTTACAAAGATGCTCAAAAGGATTTAGGTCAGGGCTCAATAAAGGCCACTACAGAATAGTCCAATGTTTTCCTTTCAGCCATTCTTGGGTGATTTTAGCTATGTGTTTTGGGTCATAATCCTGTTGCAAGACCGATGACCTGTGACTAAGACCAAGCTTTCTGACACTAGGAAGCACATTTCTCTCTAGAATCACTTGATAGTCTTGAGATTTCATTGAATCCTGCACAGATCAAGACACCCTGTGCCAGATGCAGCAAAGCAGCCTCAGAAGGTAACAGAGCCTCCTCCATGTTTCACAGTAGGGACAGTGTTCTTTTCTTTATATGCTTCATTTTTCCATCTGTGAACATAGAGCTGATGTGCCTTGCCAAAAAGTTCCATTTTTGTCTCATCTTTCCATAGGACATTTTCCCAGAAGCTTTGTGGCTTGTCAACATGTAGTTTGGCAAATTGCAGTCTGGCTTTTTTATGATTTTTTTTTCAACAATGGAGTCCTCCTTGGTCGTCTCCAATGAAGTCCATTTTGGCTCAAATGACGACGGATGGTGCAATCTGACACTGATGTGCCTTGAGCTTGAAGTTCATGTTTTATCTCTTTAGACATTTTTATGGGCTCTTTTGTTACCATTCGTATTATCTGTCTCTTTGATTTCTCCTCAATTTTCCTCCTGTGGCCACGTCCAGGAAGATTGGCTACAGTAACATGGATCTTAAATTTCTGAATAATATGTGCAACTGTAGTCACAGGAACATCAAGCTGATTGGAGATGGTCTTATAACCTTTACCTTTAACATGCTTGACTATAATTTTCTTTCTACTCTCCAGAGACAACTATTTCCTTCACTTCCTCTGGTCCATGTTGAGTGTGGTACACAACATGTCCCCAAACAGCACAGTGAGTACCTGTAGCCCTATATACAGGTCTACTAACTGATTACAAGATTGTAGACACCTGTGGTGCTAATTAGTGGACACACCTTGATTTAACATGTCCCTCTTGACACATTATTTTTAGGGGTACCTGTTGTGAATGTCATCCGAGTGGGTGCTGGCTTGGAGCTCCCTCTGCTGGCCAGGAAGGATAATGAAGCTGAGTATGAATCTGTGACTCAAACAGGTGTTGGTATTAATTGGAAATCCAGGAAGTCCTATTGCTGACCAGCCTGGTGTATATAGGAGAGCAGTTTCTGCTTAGCTGCTGACGGTGATAAATGTTTTCTTCTGCCTCTGAAGATGGCTTGGAGTTTGTCCTTCATTTTCCTCAATTTATCCTGCAGTAGGATTCACTCCAGATAAGTCTGCAGGTCTTCTTTACTTAAGTGCTGGTTTTGCACCTATGGGTGTTTGTGTTGTTTTTTTTTCCATTTTGTTCTGTGTTTGTTTTCTTGTATGTGAGGACTTGGCTCTCTGCTATTTTGTGAGGGAAGTTCCTTCAGCAAGAAAGGGAGTTTCTCCCTGTTCTGATTTGGATTATTTGCACTTTAGAATATTATTTGTTCTGTGTTTTTGTTTCTTCCCATTATATCTGCAGTTCTGTTCAAAGTGTCTGCCACAAGAGTACCTGATATATTGGGGGAAGACCGTGTGATCTTAGGGCCTTTTTTCTATCAGGAGTTTGGTATTTTTTGTATTGTGTTTTCTTACATCACCGTCGTTACATGTTGGGGGCTTGCTATTCCTTTGGGGACTGCTCCAAGGCAAGTTAGGATTCCTCGTTTCTATATTTGAGATGTAGTTAGTTTCTCCAGCAGTGACGAGGTGTCTAGGTGTGTTAGGAAAATCCCACTGCCATTTGTAGTGTTGTCCGATAGATAGGTGATTGCGGTCCACTTAGTTTCCAACTACTCTTGTGGTTTTGTTTTTTTCCTGATTAATGGGATTTTTTTTGCTCATCAACGGTTACCAGTTCATAACAGGTACCATTATCTCTGTCCAGGCCTGTTTCATAAGTTTTATTTTATTTTTTAATTCTGTGGAAGAATGGTTGAAGAACAATGTCTGACTTTCATTTGTTCATTTTCATAGATTTTTAATTTACTACCATTGTGGGTCTTTCTTTCATTAAACGAGTGGTACCAACAATTTTGACCACATGTGTATGTATATATATATATATATATATATATATATATATATATATATAACATAGAGGATACAGGCTGTTGGCTGTAAAATATAGAGGCTTCTGAGCTAGCTGTATAAATAGAATATAGAGGCTGCTAGGCTTAATGTATATAGGAGAGGCTGCAGGTCTGGCTGTATTTATAGAATATAAAGGCAGAAGATTCAAATCCTTGTGTGCTCAGTGGTGATTGAAGGAGCCTTTCTCCTCGACGGCCATCTCCTTCGGTAAGTTTCTGTTTGTACTGCGCATGGCAGCCTCTTTATCGCATGCGCAGTACAAACTCCATAATGAACAGAGGGCAGGCCGGCAGCATCTGACGACACTGTTGTCAGACACGGCCGTTCCCTCTGCTATGACCAGCCAGTATGTGTTGTAAGTAGCTGTGAGCTGGCCCCATACACCAGTAAGGGCAGTAATGCCCTACTTGTGGCACAGCATACAGTATAATATTCATTATTAACACAGTCTGTGGATCATGCCTAAACGCGAATGCGGAACAACACAACATGTGCAGAACAAAATCTTTTTTTCCTCTAATTTAGTTAGGCACAAATATAAGTCACAAGGGACTCCATAAGAAATTGATAAAAAAAATATGGGTCATATTTTATCAGATTCCTAAGGTCAGTTACTAACAAGTATGATGAGATTTCTTTCTTTCTTAAAGAAGCCCTTTCACCACATTAGAAATGTTAAGCTACCTTGTGATAAAGTATAGAGAAGATAACCCCGGCACACTACAACTCCCAGAAAAAGGCAAGATGCAGTAATTAAGTTTGCAAATTTTCTTTATTTATATATCAGGTTCTTAAATGTCTTTCAGAGTAAATGAATTTGGTCCAAAAAAAACTGGACGTTTCGGCCTCAGGCCTTCGTCACAATGGACCATTATCATGCAATATCAAATGCACGTAGACACTCGGCTAAGAGGCTGATAATTATAAAAATGAATGGAGTCTCATAAGTACTTCACTGTGTTAGCTTGCATACCATAAGGTAATACGATATAATGCGTCAGGGGCACTTAGTGCCAGCACAAGGGCTCTATGCTGGATATTATAATCAATGGTGCTATGGAATCAGACCTATGTGTATGGTGCCAGATAGGGCCAGCGTGCACTCGGTCACACAACATAAAGGGATAACCATAAGATGGCGCTTGTTATTGGGTCCTAGTTCCAAATATAGAAGGAACTGCTGAAAGGCGGTGGGATAAGTAAGCTGAACCAGCTGGTGAGCAGACCAGCATATGCTGAGGCAGTAAGGCTATTCTATGATGTCCGGCATAAAAGGAGGAATGAAGCCGGTGGAACCGGAGGGGAAAGCTGCCAGGACCAAACCGCCGCTGGACGTGTGTTCTGTGTAAAGACTCCTGCACAGTGCGATAAAGTGGCTGCAGAGCTCAATAAGACAGTTTTCCTTTTTTTTTATTTGTCTTCTCTGTTGGGGAGTAGAGTTGAGCGCGGTTCGCGGTTCGAGGTTCTCCAGTTCGCGGCTCGAGTGATTTTGGGGGCTGTTCTAGATCAAACTAGAACTCGAGCTTTTTGCTAAAGCTCGATAGTTCTAGATACGTTCGAGAACAGTTCTAGCAGCAAAAAGACAAGCTAATTACTAGCTGGCTTTCCGCTGTAATAGTGTAAGTCACTCTGTGACTCAGACTATTATGAAATTTCAGTGTATAGTGTGCGGGAACAGCACATTCAGATCACTGCTGTTTGGACAATGGCGATCGCCATTTTTTTTTTTTTTCCTTGTCTTCCTTCCCTAAGCGCGCGCGTGTAGTGGGGCGGGCCAGCATGTCAGCCAATCTCAGACACACACACAGCTAAGTGGACTTTTAGCCAGAGAAGCAACGGCATGTGTGATAGGATGTCCATGTCACATGTCCATGCATTATAAAAACGGACATTTTCCTCCAGCACGCCATTATCTGCCTTCTGCGTCTTGGTGTCAGTCACCGCTGGCGTAGCTCCTGTCTCCGATACTCCTGTGTACGCTCTATACACAGCGCTATACAGAATAGGGATTGAAGTTTCTATTAGTCCTTGTAAGGGCTAATACCGGCAGGGTCAGAGCCATAGGTGACAGTCAGGTCCGTGAAAACAGATTTTAACAGCTACACAAGATGACAGCGTCTGTATAGCTAAGGTCAGGGATTTCCTCGCTGCATTTCCCCATTAGGAGGGATAGAAAGGCAGGCTTCCTTTCCTCTACCCAGACCCACAACCCTGCCACTGTACCCTCCTGCCCTTTGCACACTTAAACTCATTGTTACTAAGTCATTATACTAGCAAACACTGAGTAAACTTAGTGGCATCCTAAAAGTGGCTGTTGGACTTCCATTAGTGTCCCACTGGTGCAAACCTATGTGCAGCACCTCTGCATTGCACACTCAAACTCATTGTTACTAAGCCTTTATAGTAGCAAACACTGAGTAAACTTAGTGGCATCCTAAAAGTGGCTGTTGGACTTCCATTAGTGTCCCACTGGTGCAAACCTATGTGCAGCACCTCTGCATTGCACACTCAAAGTCATTGTTACTAAGCCACTATACTAGCAAACACTGAGTAAACTTAGTGGCATCCTAAAAGTGGCTGTTGGACTTCCATTAGTGTCCCACTGGTGCAAAGCTATTTGCAGCACCACTGCATTGCACACTCAAACTCATTGTTACAAAGCCATTATACTAGCAAACTATGCTGCCAATTTAAAGGCCGTAGTTGCATTGTCAGGGATAGTTATTGTTGTTTATTCTGCTGTTAATAAAGATAGACCACCGCTGCAATCTACACCACCTCTCAATTTTTACTACCACATTTTAAGTGCACAATCTTGTGGCAATCAAAATGAGTGGCAAAATGACAGATGCTGGTGGAAAGGGGAAGAGGCGTGTTGGAAAAGGAAAAAAACGGTTTGTCTGTGGGGAAGGTGGCAAAGCTCCATTAACATCTGCTGAAGATAGACCATCTTCCAGCAAAAGTAAGATGTCTACTACTTACCGTGGACAATCCGATGTGCTCCCTTTTTTACGGACACGAACAACTAGAACAAAGGTAGATGATGGCCAAAAAAGGAAAATGCTTGAATGGATCTCAAGTGGTCCAACAAGTGCCCTCTCCTCCACCTCAACTACCGCATCCAAAAAACACCAGTCCTCTGAGTTGTCATCCCAATCACACTTGCTTTCTCCCAGCTCTGAAGTCTCCATCCGCCCTGCACAGTATGGTGGAACTGAGATGGCTGAGTCTGCAGAGCTGTTCAGTCACACTATAGCCTGGGAATCAGAGGTCTGCTCCCAAGCTACAGTGAGTACAGACCAGGAAATGGTCTGCAGTGATGCCCAGAACCTTTGTGACTCAGATTCAGGCCGTGATGACCAAGTTTCTGAGCATAATGTTGACCCTTATTCACAAACTGAAACACCTGTTGTAATAGACAATGAGGAACATACTGATGACGATGAGACGCAGATACCAGATTGGGATGACAACTTAAATATTCGTTCAGGGCAAGAAGAGGCTCGGTCTGAGTGTGAGCGGAGTGCAAACACAACAATTGATGAGGAAGTTCTAGATCCCACCTACTGTCAACCCACAGTCAGGCCCTCGAGGAGGTCAACAGAGATGGTGGAGGAGGATGCAACTGACGACGAAGTTACCTTGCGCCTTCCTGGACAGAGTCGGAGTACTGGTAGCACGTCTACAACTGCATCCTCAGCCACCACTGTGCCTCTGAGCACTAGTCGGGGTGGATCAGCAGGTCGCATGCCCTCTAAGCCTTGCCTAGCCTGGTCCTTTTTTGACATAGCAAAAGATCGCCCAAATTATGTGATCTGTAAAATTTGTCGTGATTCTGTTAGTAGAGGGCAAAACCTCAGCAGTTTGACAACTTCTTCCATGAATCGTCACATGAATAAATATCATATGTCCCAGTGGGAAGCTCACCGTGCTGCAATGCGGCCTAGCGGAGCGAACCATCCACCGCCTGCCCCTTCCAGTGCATCCGCGCGCTCCTCATCTTCTAGGACTGTGGGGACAGCTGTCACACCTGGTTTTCCACGCACAACTTCCACCACTGTACCGCAACAGGCAGTTTGCTTGGTAGGTCGTCAGTTGGTTTGGAAGGGGAAACAAGTGCGTGTGTACAGCTCTCTCAGACATCGATAGCACCAACGTTGGATGAAGGCAACATCATGTCTACGCCTGCACTTTCCTCACAAACCTGCATTTTTCCAGGGACACCCTACTCAACACCGTCTACACACAGCAGCCAGATCTCTGTCCCTCAGATGTGGACAAATAAAAGGCCATTTCCTACGACCCATGACAAAGCTAAGAGGTTGACTTTATCCCTCTGTAAGCTCTTGGCTACCGAAATGCTGCCTTTCCGCCTGGTGGACACACAGGATTTTAGAGACCTTATGTCTGTCGCTGTGCCCCAGTACCAGATGCCCGGTCGCCACTACTTCTCTAAGAAAGGTGTGCCCGCGCTACACCAGCATGTCGCACACAACATCACCGCTTCCTTGAGAAACTCTGTGTGTGAACGGGTGCATTTCACCACCGATACTTGGACCAGTAAGCTGGACAGGGACGTTACATGTCGCTGACTGGGCACTGGGTAACTATGGTGATAGATGGTGAAGGGTCTGCTGCACAAGTCTTGTCGTCCCCACGACTTGTGTGTCAATCCTCTGTCTGTCCAAGTTCCGCCAATGCTTCTGCCTCCTCCACCTCATCTGGGTCCTCCACCTCCGCCCCAAGCCTGCCTGGTCAGGCCACCAGCGTTCTCACTGCGCAGAAGGAATCACGCACCCCTCATTACTATGCTGGCAGCAGAGCGCAATGGCATCAGGCGGTCTTTAGCTTGACATGTCTTGGAAATAGGAATCACGCAGCGGATGAGTTGTGGGCAGCTCTGGAGACTGAGTTTAATAAATGGTTGTCTCCACTCAACCTGCAGCCTGGTATGGCCGTGTGCGACAATGCTGCAAACCTGGGTGCGGCCCTTCGCCTGGGCAAGGTGACACACGTGCCTTGTATGGCTCACGTGTTGAACCTTCTTGTCCATCAATTTTTAACACACTATCCCAGCCTAGATGGCCTTCTGAACAGGGCACGAAAACTGTCTGCTCACTTCCGCCGTTCAACCACCGCTGCTGAGTGATTTGCATCACTCCAGAAGTCTTTCGGCCTGCCAGTTCATCGCCTGAAATGCGATGTGGCGACATGCTGGAATTCGACTCTCCACATGTTACAGCGACTGTGGCAGCACCGCCGAGCCCTGGTGCAATACGTCATGACGTATAGCCTGGGCCAACGAGATGCAGAGGTGGGGCAGATCACCCTGATGGAGTGGTCTCAGATCAAGGACCTATGTACCCTTCTGCACAGTTTCGACATGGCGACGAATATGTTTAGCGCTGACAATGCCATTATCAGCATGACAATTCCAGTCATTTACATGCTGGAGCACACGCTAAACACTATTTGGAGTCGGGGGGTGGAACAACAGGAAGGAGAGGAACTACAGGAGGATTCATATGCGCAAGACACAACAACATCACCAAGGTCCAGACGTTCATCATCACCAACGCGGCAGGCATGGGACCAAGGGCGCATGGTAGCAGGCGAAATGTTGAGGAAGGTGCAGGAGAACATGAAGTAATGGAGGACGAACTGTCCATGGACATGGAAGACTCAGCGGATGAGGGAGACCTTGGTCAAATTTCAGTTGAAAGAGGTTGGGAGGAGATGTCAGAGGAAGAAAGAACGGTTAGCACCTCTATGCCACAAACACAGCGTGGACTTGGTCCGCATGGCTGCGCAAGACACATGAGTGCTTTCTTGCTGCACTACCTCCAACATGACCCTCGTATTGTCAAAATTAGAAGTGATGATGACTACTGGCTTGCCACACTATTAGATCCCCGGTACAAGTCCAAATTTTGTGACATAATTCCAGCCATAGAAAGGGACGCACGTATGCAGGAGTATCAGCAGAAGCTGTTACTCGATCTTAGCTCTTCTTTTCCACCAAACAACCGTGCAGGTGCAGGGAGTGAATCTCCCAATTGTAACTTGACAAACATGGGACGGTCTCGTCATCTTCAACAGTCTACCCGTACCAGTAGCACCGTATCTGGTGCTGGTAACAGCAATTTTATTGAATCTTTTCATAATTTTTTTAGACCCTCCTTTGCAAGGCCACCAGAGACAACAAGTCTGACACATAGTCAACGGCTGGAGAGGATGATACAGGAGTATCTCCAAATGAACATCAATGCCATTACTTTGCAAATGGAGCCTTGCTCATTTTGGGCTTCAAATTTTGAAAAATGGCCAGAGCTCTCCACTTACGCCTTGGAGATTTTGTCGTGTCTAGCTGCCAGCGTTGTCTCTGAACGTGTCTTCAGTGCTGCTGGGTGTGTGCTGACAGATAAGCGCACGCGTCTGTCCAGTGACAATGTGGACAGACTAACGTTCATCAAAATGAACAAGTCATGGATCCACAAGGAATTTACTACCCCTGTGTCATCCTGGGGAGAGTAAATGCTTGTGTATTTTGAATGTGCTTGATGCAAATCTAGCCGTGAAGTGTACAACTAGGGCACAAGTGCTGCCACTTATGGGGTGTCTGTGTGGCCCAATTTTTGGAAAAAAGGGAGACTCTTCTTGGAGTAACCCTTGCTGTGTTTTTAAAAATGATCCAAGATGCACAGAGCTGGGATCAGGAAAGACTTTGCTACCTACCCCGGTGCCATCCTGGGGACGGTTAAGTATGGCGTATTTTTGAATGTGCTTGATGCAAATCTAGCTGTGAAGTGTACAACTGGGGCACAAGTGCTGCCACTGAAGGGGTGGGTGTGTGTTTGGCCCAATTTTTGGAAAAAAGGGAGACTCCGCTTGGAGTAACCCTTGCTTACATTGTTTTTAAAAATTATCCAAGATGCACAGCGCTGGGATGAGGAAAGACTTTGCTACCTACCCTGGTGTCATCCTGGGGACGGTTAAGTATGGCGTATTTTTGAATGTGCTTGATGCAAATCTAGCTGTGAAGTGTACAACTGGGGCACAAGTGCTGCCACTGAAGGGGTGGGTGTGTGTGGCCCAATTTTTGGAAAAAAGGGAGACTCCGCTTGGAGTAACCCTTGCTTACATTGTTTTTAAAAATGATCCAAAATACACAGAGCTAAGATCAGGAAAGACTTTGCTACCTACCCCGGTGTCATCCTGGGGACGGTTAAGGATGGCGTATTTTTGAATGTGCTTGATGCAAATCTACCTGTGAAGTGTACAACTAGGGCACAACTGCTGCCACTGAAGGGGTGGGTGTCTGTGTGGCCCAATTTTTGGAAAAAAGGGAGACTCCGCTTGGAGTCACCTTGCGGTGTTTTACATGATTTTAGAAGGGCGTGCCATGCCTATATCTGTGTCTCCTCCTCTTTTTCCTTGTCCAGCTCTTTTGTTTTCGCATGAGTATATGTCCTTGTCACTTTCCCATGTGTTTGTGTTGTGTTGTGAGTTGTTTCTCACCTTTTGGACACCTTTGAGGGTGTTTTCTAGGTGTTTTTATGTGTTTGTGATTGCCTGCCATTGTTTCCTATGCGGTTCGAGTTCGGTTCGTCGAACGTTCGACGAACCGAACTCGAACGAGACGTCCGGTCGGCGAACCGAACTCGAACCGAACCGCTACCGGTTCGCTCATCTCTATTGGGGAGATATTTTCTTCTAAACTTGTATGTTAATTCTCCCTTTAAACAAAGGAGCATTAGCAGAAATTTTTCTCTAGGGGCATTTGTGACTCCCCTGGACTATCAGGTCGTCACAGGGTACTGCACAATCTACCCTTCCGTGCAGTATTCTGCCTCCCTCTTGATTCTGGGTCCCTACTTAAGTGGTGTTGCCTTCAACAGAAAATCAAAACCCTAGAGACACCCTGCACCACACCCACCTGACACACCAGTGGACGGCTTGAGTGGAATAGAGTCGCCCACCTGGGTGGTGAGGGAGGGGAGGTGAGGAGTGTAGTGAGTCGAGTCTGAGAGAGAGTGAATTGAGGAGTGGAAGGAGAGAGGAGAGTTGGAGTATCCCTCGAGCTGAGAGGAGCTCAGAGGAAGTCGGGAGTGGGGACTCCTGAAGTAACTTCCTAGGTTGCAGACGGTGATCTGGGCCTAGAGGAGTCGGACCCCCAGTCGCAGGGGATTGTGGCGCGGTGCTCGGATCTGTTGAGGAGGATGGCCGGCAGCCTAGCACTATCACTGATCCGGGACCAAAGGCAAGACGGGGTACACGGACCCTAGGTCGGGGAGTAGCTTCAGGCAACCCAACAATTCACTGAGGAGAACGGAGCCTTCAAGATCCATTCTCACCCGCTCCAGAATCGGGGCATTAGCGCAACGAGGGGGATAGGACTTTCCAACCAAAATGGTCTAGAAAATCCCAGAGCAAGCTCCCATACTTAGCCATAGTAGGGAGCGGGGCCCGGCTAGTTCCATGCTAACGGGCTATCAAGTTGAAGTCAAACTAAGTGCCAGGAGGCAGGTCACCACCATCACCAGGCAGCACCACTTGGGGACAGGACCCGGACAAGCTCCCCTCATTGGCAGCGGTACCCAAAGACTGGTTGTCAGTGTCTGCTTATGAACTGAGTATGAGAGTGACCCCTGCACCCCACGGCACCCCCTCACCGAGTCCCGGGGCATCCCCTATCTGCGGAGGATTACAACACCTTGCTGCCCCGCTCCATCATCCTTGAGTACTCCCAACATCAGCGGTGGTACTCCCAATTACCACACACGTCACGAACTATAACTCCCCTGTAAATACCCCCTTTTCACTCGAGTGGCCGCATGACACTGGGCTCCGGAGATCCTCGAGCTACAGCGTACCTGGATCCGAGCAGCTCGGCTGTTTCCACGTGGGCGGTACAAATTAACTTTTTCCCATTTATGATGCTGCCTTATAATAAGAAGGCCGTGTCGTAAAGGAGAAAATATAGCAAAAAGGAGAGAAGGTCAGAATAGGCTTTTTCATTGTAATGAGGTTAGACTGATTTGTCTAACGGTACCTGATCACACTGAGATCTCCTAATTTCTGGCTATTGCTGACATTACCAGTGCCAGGAGAGGAGGAAGGTTACTCTGATATGTGATTTAATACAAATAGACGTAGACTAACAGTAGCCAGGACACTGGACAGTCCAGAGTACATGGCTTCGCCAGCACATTAGACATGTCACAAGATGTTTTTGGAAGGTAATTTGAGAGGTCACCTGGTGATGAAACACACAGGTGCTTCACATCTGCAGATGCAAGGAGAACGAAGGAGAGCCAGATTTTTTCCGTTTTGTACAACGCAATATAAAACAATAGAGGATACTTTGTAATAAGGGATGGTACTATACATAACAAGAGAGAACGCTATGTAATAAGGGACGTAGTAAAATTAGTGCATAGTCATGCACGGGGCCGCTGCTTGAACCACACGGACACTCACATGCGCTATAAGGAGTTGTGACTGGCACAACCCGATTAGGTGAGTGTACCTCTTTTTATTTCCTAACGGTAATACCGAGTAAGACCTTATTGCGCCTTCTGTCTCCCCATCTCTAGCAGCATGTAATAAGGGACGACAGTACATATAACAAAAGAGGACACTATGTAATAAGGGATAGCATTATCCATAAAAACAAGATATGCTATATAATAAGGGACAGCTCTATACATAGCAAAAGGTGATGCTACATAATAAGGGATAACGCTATACATAATACTTAGCGCGATACTTAGGGACAGAACAATACATACTAAATGAGGCTTTTTTTACAAACAAGATTATTACTTCTATTGTCTTTCTGCAAGTACAGCTACATTTACACTGAAATATAATTGTGAACAAGCATTTCTAATAGCACTCATTTTACAATAAGCTTTTAGTGTAAACAGACTGTCGAACACACGATGAATGAGCAAGATGATCATTCACTATGTGAATTGATCTTTTGCCCAGCAGAAATTGATTAACAGGATTTGCATTGTAGACAACTATGGTAGAATTTGCGCATGGAGCGATTTATAACAGATCTACTGCAGATCACTCAGGGTGCATTGTTTACTGTAGGCTGCATGTGTAAACAAGTTATCAAATAATCAATCGTGATCGTGTAGTACAGCTGGTTGGTCCTTGTGAATACAGAATAAATATTTGCATTCAGTAACTTACTCTGCCATTTTCTTTGTTTTTTCTCTATATTGTCAAATCTTCATGTTGGTGTCCTAACAGCGTTACTGGGTGTAATGCTCGCCCCCAGAGATGGTAAAGCGGCGAGCTGAAGTGTACCCACTGGACCACAGGGGGACCCCGGGATTACCCTTTAGTGGGAGAGCCTTGACTAAGCACCCACTGTGAGACGGCTGCCAGGTACTACCCCAAGAAAGGAAGATCAAGAATTACCTCTGCAGCAGAGGATAAGTTCATCAAAGTTACCACTCTCAGCAACCACAAACTGACAGCACCTGAGACAACTGCCTCGTAAATGATACAGTACATCAAGTACAGGGATGAGCTGACCTTTGGATGTTTGGATTCCCTAGGCTCGGTCGGACTTTAGTTAAAAGTTCGGTTCCAGACTCCTACTTGAGCCGAACTTACCCAGACCCCAAATGCCATAAAAGACAACGGGGACTTGAGCTTTGGTGTAATAAAATTATTACAGAGGGGATGATTGAATATAAAATAGTATGATGCCAATCGTCACCCGAAGTCCGCCGGGCAGACGACAAAGCCACTATGGGACTGGTGGACGGATACAGCAACTAAGGAGAGACTAAATGTGAACGAAGGGGATGTTAAAGACACACCCCAACATGTTATGTGTCCCTGTTAACTTCACAGGTACACAGGTGTTGATCACGTGTGTAGAGACCCGTCAGACCGAAAGGTAACCCAGTTAGCATCACTAGGAAACCAGGGAGGAGGACGTTAAGCCGGTCTCGTGTGTAGAGGGCATGTCAGACCACTTGGGATACCCAGTTAGGGTCACTGGACACCTGTGTCCAGTAAACACAAACACAAGTCTGCCACTGACTACCGGTCTCGTGCGTAAGGGGCACGACTGACCGAGTGGATCACCCAGTTAGCGTCACAGGGTGTCCATGAACTGATAGGACAGAGGTTGACCCTCACCATGCCAAAGTAGGGGTGTGCTCAGATACAAATACCTGGCACCGGCGCCTAGCCCTGATTAACTCTGTCCTATCCACATACACACACCTGCCACAAACTCTGCAGGACAATGACACTGTAACCCAAACACTTTTGCAGCCTGGTCTGCTGACTTGGCTGCCAGTGTAGCACCCAGGGATATGGGTTCCGGGCAGTGTCTCTCTTGGGAATGTCACGGTGGTGGCCGTTACCTGGTTCCGTGCCCTGGGCCCTTTTTGTAATGGGGATATTTATGGGGGAGAATATGATAATGTTCCATGTGACGCCACTTGAGGTGTTGCGGCTAAATGTAGGAAGGCGCTGCTGCAGAATGTCTCCACTGGGGCTGGTGGTATTGGCAGCTAGAATGGTAGTCCCTCTGCAAGTAGGGTTTTGCCCCAGAGGGTGTATGGTGCAGTGGGCGTTGGAAGAAGGTAGTCCACACAGATGTTCAGTGCAACTGGTTTACTCACTGCTCAAGATGTGCCGGCTGGTTTCGGGTCTAGGTCCCCTTCATCTCAGTGCCAGTTTGGTTCTCTGGTACCTTCTTCCCCTGTTCTCTGGTACCTTTTTCACCTGTATCTAGTAAGTGGGTCCCCGTGGTATAGAACAACTGGGGGTCCCCGTTCTGTGGTTTGTCCACTTCTGTCCACCTGACGGTAGCGTGAACCCTGTGGGGATGGAGTCTCTGGTCCTATCCCTGGTTCTCCCTTTGCTACTGAGTCTTCGAATTCTTTATGGTCAGCAAGGTCCTTGATGGTCCCCTTGCTGTGCAGGTGTTAACAGGTCGGCTTGAAGCTCTTTCCTGTCCTAGGGTCCTGTACCACGTCGATGCATAGTTCCGGCAGTACTCCACCGTACTCCACTGGCAACCACTTCTCCTGGGTACTAGGTCACCGTTAACCCGAGACAGGACATCGAATTTGCTTCCACCTTCACTCCTCGCCTGTTTGACACTTGTCTGACTACTCTCCACAGTCTGCCCCCCAACCTGGTCAACTAGTGGACTGGAGTGGCTCCAACTCTAGGCAGCCATCCATTGGTCCCACCCTAGCTAGGTACCATTGTACGGGGATTGTTGGGGGAAAACTGGGATTACCTGGGTTTTTGTTGGTACCGGCACTGGGGTTCTGGGTCCCTAAGGGGCTAGGCCCTGCATCTTGTGGGGATGCAGAACCTTGTAGCACCCAGATGGTTTCAGGGTCGCTACACCAGTATACAGAATGACGCTCGCACGCCGATAGGCGTGGCTATAAGCCCTTTATAGACTCCTCACTGCCTCAAGCCACATGGCATGAGGAAATGGCGCCGGTTGCGGCCATCCCGCGGCCGCCACATCACTGCTTACATCATGCCGGCCAATCAGCAGCCGCCGCATCACCGCTCACGTCACGCGAATGCGCAATAGCGGTAAACCCGTACTTAGTGCCTGGAAAGGCTGCAGAACCCGCGCATGCGCGGTAGCGCTAAATGAGTACTTAGACTCAGACCGGTGAATGACCCTAGCCACCTTATGCCTCTCAGCCAGACACCTTGAGTGATGGACAGGTGGCGCTATGGAGTTAGCTGATCCCATTACAGGAGATAGAGATGGGATCGGATCGGTTCTACGCCCATGGAGACCCCGAACCGTAAAAAATATGGCTATAAAATGCTCGTCCTAAGGACTAGAAGGCTGCAAAAGGAAGCAGATTGGGTGTAAGAATAGGGCAATTGCAATGCAGCCCTTAGCTTTCTGCTTGACTTTGGATGGTTATCAAAGCTAGAGGGGACCTAAAGTTGTTTTTTAAAATATTTATTTAAATAATTAAAAAAAAATGTCATGGGGTCCCAGCGGAGTTTACGGTATTTGACAATTTTATAGTCAAAGCTAAAATGTTAGTATATGTCTGGTCACTGATTAATCTTATCAGAGTGCTTATAAGTGTCCTTCAGATACAATGAAGGCTATTCTCTACCAAACGCAAGAAACTGAATGTAAAATACAAGCTGTTAAAGGAGAACGATGGTTGATACATCCGCTTGTATGCTCTGAATGGGCCGATCCGGCGGTTGTACACGGTGTTTTACCTGTCTTCAGGTGAAGAATGTTATTACTGTTTATGCTCTCCTGACCTGAGCTGCTGAGTGTGATTATGTAACGCTGCGCTTCCATCTGTCCAGCCTGCCGTCTCCATTCCTACCACTGCTCGGTTAGCGCTCCACAAACGTGTCATAAGAATGCTGCGCTACAAGGGATTGAGAACTGATTATTCTTTGTCTTGTCAATTTTTCCTTTCAGTTTACTACACAACCTGAGGCTGACGTTCCAAAAATAATATTTGCATATTGTCTAAAAATCCTTGTAATCTGGCTTGCGGGTAACAAAGCCAGACACTATTCTATTATTTCAATGTGGTATCTCCAGTTAGTCTGGAATGTCTATAGAGGTGGGGGAGGGGAAATGATAGGCTCAGAGGCAGAAATCGAAGCTCCAGGTCTGAATGCTAAATTTTATTACAGAGCCCCTACAATGTACCTATTAAAAATGTGCAATTCTGTGGGAGCATAATTTGTCCTTTTTATGGTGGTATCATTAGTATACTGTGGTGGTATACTAGATTTTGTTAATTAAAGGGGTTGTCCAGGCTTATTAAGAAAGTCTGCACTCATCCTATGTGTCACTCTATGTAACATAGACAAAAAGACTGACGGCACTCACCAAACTGAGGTGTGAACAGGTGCATAACTGAACATAACATAAAATACAAAAAAAGACAGTTTGCACTCTGATAATGGAAACCATGAATGTGTGAACGACCTGCATTACTGCTAAGGAAAATCTAAGAAAAATGAGATATTTTGCATATATAAATGGCCATTTGTATATCTGCCCAGTTGCCCCTTCACGGCATATCTCGTAACTGAGTACCTACACTATGCTGAAGCCTCTCTCTGGGTTAAAAAGAGTATGGGCAAGTAAGAACCTGCTATATAGGATACGATTACCTGTGGCAACTGGGGGAGGGGTGCACAGTCAGAAGGTATGATCCTCTTAATATAGACAAAAAGACTGATGGCACTCACCAAACTGAGGTGTGAATGGGTGCATAACTGAACATAACATAAAATACAAAAAAAGACAGTTTGCACTCTGATAATGCTAAAGTATGCAAACCATGAATGTGTGAACATTGACCTGCATTACTGCTAAGGAAAATCTAAGAAAAATTAGATATTTAGCATATATAAATGGCCACTTGTATATCTCTCACTCTATGTAACTACAGACTTGTGAATACTCACATCCCCCGCAGTGTGCGCTGTGAGCATTCTCCGGTTCTGGCGGTGAGACCATGGCCATGTTACCACAATTATGCAATACTCTTGGCCATATTCTGACTAAACATGCGCTGCCTCACTCAATTCACTTGTATTGAGCAAGGCCACGAGCATCAAGTCAAAATGTGTCTGAAAGTATGTATACTCCATAATTATGTTCACACGACCACTAAAGCAGGCTTTACACGCTACGATATCGTTAATGAATTATCATCGGGGTCACGTTGTTTGTGACACACATCCGGCTTCATTAACAATATCGCAGTGTGTGACACTTATGAGCGACCTTAAACGATTGCAAAAGTGGTCAAAATCATTTGCCGCGGAGAGGTCGTCCTGAAATAAAAAATCGTTTGTTGCTTATTAGCGATGTTGTTCGTCGTTCCTGCAGCAGCACACTTCGCTGTGTGTGACACCGCAGGAGAGACGAACATCTCCTTACCTGCCTCCACCAGCTATGCGGAAGGAAGGAGGTGGGTGGGATGTTACGTCCCACTCATTTCTGCCCCTCCGCTTCTATTGGACGCCTGCCGTGTGACGTCGCTGTGACACTGCACGAACCGCCCCCTTAGAAAGGAGGCGGTTTGCCGGCCAGAGCGACGTTGCAGGGCAGGTAAGTCCGTGTGACGGGGTTAAGCGAGGTTGTGCGGCATGGGCAGCGATTTGCCCGTGTCGCACAACCAACAGGGGCGGGTACGATTGCTTGTGATCTCGCTAGCGAGATCGCAGTGTGTAAAGCCTGCTTAAGTTTCACTGCCGGTACTAGAAAATCCTCACCGCGCATGCTGCGCGCAGTGACTGTAGACTTTGTGAAAAGCCTGGACCACCCCTATAACTGCAAAGGAATAGACTTCTATGATTATTTGATGACTGACCATTTGTGTCCTGTACATGTGATAGACACCCCGATCAGCCATAGCTCACAAGAGCATACATGTCACATGTTGACCTCAAATAACATGGTTGAATTTCTATATTGGTCAAGCTTCCAGAGTACATATTTACGGCTGGAGTCACGCTTGCATGTGAATCACACGAAGATCGCATTTCCCGGACTGGCCGCCGGCTCTCCTGACAGGAGCAGGTCGGCTTCATGTATTTCTGTGCAGCTGATATGCTCCTGTTAGGAGAGCCACCAGCAGGTTGGGGCAATATGATGCGATTCTCGCGTGAATCACACACACATGTGACTCCAGCCTTACCTCGCTACTCGGGCAGTGGGAAATAAAATGAAGAGACCTCAAGGTCATAGAAAAATACAAAACAACCATAAAGGTTTGATGATCTTATCAGAAACGACTTCTTCAGGTTCAAGTTCACATTGATATAAAATAGAAAACACATTCCTGTGAATGATAAATCACTAATCACCCAGGTTATGCAGAATCATAAACGAGTGTGACGCATGAAAGGCAATTTCCATCTATTTATGACTGCAATTAAACACCATGGCTTAGAATCTGTTCAGATGAATACAAATTTTAGAAATACAGTAAGTGCTACATGTGGAGATTACCGGAATGATTTGTATCAATATCGTTTGCCAAACCCGGTGCAGAAAACAAATGAACGCTTTAACATTTTGCTTGGGGTTAACTTCTTCCAGAAATTTTCCAGAGGTTTTCAGGAAAATGTAAAAAAAATTCACCAGAAGGAAAAAAATTGTATAAATTTAAGTTTTACTCATTTCTTTCCCACTTTAGCTCTAAAGCTGCTGTTCAAAGGGTTCTCAATGGTCTCAGCATACTTCCTGCAGTCATGATGTGGCATGTATGCACACATGACCGCTGCAGCCAATCACTGTCCTCAGAGCCTGCATGCTGGGGAAGGTAAGTGATCAGTTGCAGTAGTCATATGAGCTTGGACGGCATATTTTTGCTGAAGGATTTAAAGGGAATCTGTCAGCAGGTTTTTGCTACGTAATTTGAGAATAGTATAACATAGGGGAGGAGAGCCTGATTACATGGATGTGTCACTTACTGGGCTGCTTGTTCCAGATTCAATAAAATCAGCAAGAGACTGACATTAGGGCTGTTTCACATCTTTGGTATTTTGCCGGATGCCGGATCCGGCACACATGCAGTACAGTTACCTTCATTTACAGTGGAAGCGCGACACAATGTGGACACATGCGATTGTGTATGAAGCACATGACCGCATGGTGTTGCACTTCCACTGTAAATGAATGTAATTGTACTGCATGTGTGCTGGATCCGGCTTCCGGCAACTCTATACAACCCCGCCTCCACCATTGATTGGTAGCTTTCTATCTATGCACAGTGTACACAGAAAGCTACCAATCAGTAGTGTGGGCAGGATTACACAGAGAGCAGCATTCAGAGAACTAGTAGATCAACAGCAGATAAAACATTTCATTGATTAAACTGTATACCTATTTTTGGACCACTCTTTAGCATTAAAGGGAACCTGTCAGCAGATTTGGTCACTATAAGCTGCGGCCACCACCACTGGGCTCTTATATATAGCATTCTAACATGCTGTATATAAGAACACAGACCAATGTGAAGAACGTAAAAATGGCTTTATAATTTTTACCTAAACGGTCGGTACGGTGCAGACTGGTCAGATGGGTGCCTCCTTTTTCGGCCTATGTCCTCCTTCTTCTGAAGCCGGGGTGTATGATCAAACAGGACAGATCAAAGTATTGTAGTGCACCTGCGCGGTACCTCAATGCCGGCGAGTGTGAATGACCTAGGACACGTGATGCACCCCAGTTTCAGAAGAAGGAGGACATGACCAGCTGAGGGAGGATTCTCCGGTCATGATGTCTGTGTAACCAAACCCCCTTATCCTCTAAAATTAAACACACGGACTGCATGCGACTTGGTTCAAATGGCCACAGCAGCCTTTTTTATTGCCTATTGTTTTACAGACTAGTACCTTAGGGACGCCGTCCAACGGGCGACCCAAAACAACCACATAACGGTAACAATAGACAATAACATTTACAATACCCCCCGGGGTAGGCCCAGTCCACTACTACTACTCCCCCTGTCCCCGGCCGCAACACACCGACCCAGAGACGAGGTGCCAATCACCCACGGATTGACCCCCACACTTTGGCAGAACCCCGTGCCTGCCACATCCCGGAAACCGAGAGCCACCATACCAAGACAATGACTCCCGGTCCAGCCACCAATCACTTCCAAACCTCTGGACCAGACCTACCCCCACCGCTACTGTGACAAAAGGTATCCCAACTACCCAAAAACATCTCCCACATGACAACACAAAGGGAGGGTGGGCGGGGATCGTTCGGCGTCCGGAAACAGAAGAGGAGGTAACTCCTTCCTCTCCCAGCTAACCCTTTCCCTGCTCCTCCTCTTCCTCCCCGGCTAAAACCATCCCCCAAAGCCATATTAGGCATATACCACTGTCCCTATTAACCCATCACTCCCTACCTCCCCCTTGGTCATGTCGCCCCTCCCCCCAAGTGGGTCCGTGGCTTTCTTGACCAGCTGAGGGAGGATTCTCCGGTCATGATGTCTGTGTAACCAAACCCCCTTATCCTCTAAAATTAAACACACGGACTGCATGCGACTTGGTTCAAATGGCCACAGCAGCCTTTTTTATTGCCTATTGTTTTACAGACTAGTACCTTAGGGACGCCGTCCAACGGGCGACCCAAAACAACCACATAACGGTAACAATAGACAATAACATTTACAATACCCCCCGGGGTAGGCCCAGTCCACTACTACTACTCCCCCTGTCCCCGGCCGCAACACACCGACCCAGAGACGAGGTGCCAATCACCCACGGATTGACCCCCACACTTTGGCAGAACCCCGTGCCTGCCACATCCCGGAAACCGAGAGCCACCATACCAAGACAATGACTCCCGGTCCAGCCACCAATCACTTCCAAACCTCTGGACCAGACCTACCCCCACCGCCACAGGACAGACCACGTGACACCTTACGTGGCCTGGACCCGCCACACACCAAAAGCACGCTCCACACCATCCTGCAGACCCAACGCCCATAAATCCAGACCGACCTCGTTGAGGTGCACACCATCACCCCTCCGAAATCGCCAATCAGCCGGCTCCAAATCCCTGTGCCGTACCACAATCCCACCATTCCTGGTCACAAACCTAGCCACTACCCTATTCACCTGGGCCCTGGCCTTATTAACCTTCTCCACCGACCGAGCCCCTCTCCATGCCAACCTGGTCACTATGTCAGACCATACGACCAGCAAACCAGGATACCGCTTCCACAACTGCAGTAAATCAATCTTTATGTCTCGGATCAAATCCCGCGACGCCCTGGCACCAAGATCATTACCCCCCACATGCAATACCAGCACATCCGGGGGCCGCTCAACTTTACAATGGAAACGAAATTCCGGGACCACCCTGCCCCACTCCATGCCCCGAACTCCGATCCATCGAACAGTCGCCTGCGCACGATCCAAACCCAGCTGTCGACCATTCGGGCGGACCTCCGCCCGACGGGCACCCCAAAATACGAAGGAGTGCCCCAAGATCCAGATCAGGCACTTCCCTATAACAAATAAAACAAAACGAAAATATCAAAACCAATAACAGCACAACCACCAACACATCAAAAAACACCCCTTTCCTCAAACCTTCCGCACGTAACCAAAGTCCCATGATGCTACAACAACTGCGGTCTCACATACCGCCGAAAACAAGAAGATTCCCATCTACCAATACGCTTTACCACCTCATCTCCAAGCCCCCAACGGGCTGCCTCCGTTGCTGCACCAATTCGGAATGAATGCGACCCGAATTCCTCCGGGCGCTCCCCCGCGTTACGTAGACTTAGCCGCAGCACCGCCACAAACTGAAACCTCGACAAAAACGACCCATTCAAATGCCGCAACAACGGGCCAGGTAAGCCTCCCCTCACGGCCATAAATCTCTCGACTAAACGCACAGGGCACAATTCCTCTCCTGGAACCGCATATAACACCACCAATCTACCACGGCCCAGCTGATCCATTTTTGACCGGCGAATCCGGCACTCCACCTGTCTACTGCTCACTTGCACGTCCTCAAACATCAAACCACCACCCGTCACCCTGGACGGGCTCACCAGCTCGCCTATCCGGAACGCCCCATAAAAAGCGAGACCGAAAGCCGTTGTAAATAGAACCGTCTCGTACACAGACTCACAAATGCCGCTCAGGCCACCCACCATCCGTCTCAACAAACCAAACGATACAGGGCGCCTCTTGTCCCTCTCCCGTACGCCACGGCGAAAGCCCCGCAAAGCCTGACGAACCCGAAAATCCTGTGAAACATCACGCTCCCCTCTCATTTTTAACCAAAATGCCACTGCCGACACCCGATGTGCCACAGCCGATGCCGATCGCCCGGCTGAAAAATCCGTACTCACCAATGACAACAAAGCCACCAAGTAATCCACGCTTTCCCCACCAAACATCAGACGCAACAACTCCTCCCATTCAGCCCACACCTTAGCATACCGGCACCAAGTCACCTCGGTCACCGAGTTCCGAATCAAGTCTGAGATCACCGCCTCACCAGATGCCACAAATCCTCGGGGCACTCCACTCCAACTTCGTCCGCCCACGGCAACAGCGCCCGAAACCTGCTGAACTGAAAACGAGACAAAGCATCAGCCACCTCGTTGTCAACACCCGGAACGTGCCTTGCCACTACCTGCACATTCAACTGCAGACATCTCAACACTAAATGCCGCAAATACACCACCACCGGCTCCGACTTAGCAGACAAGTTGTTAATCGCGTGCACCACCGCCTGGTTATCACAATGAAAACACACTTTCCTTCCGGCAAAGTGCGACCCCCATAGCTCCACTGCCACTACAATGGGGAATAGCTCTAACAGAGCCAAATTCCTAACCAAGCCGCTCTCCCGCCACGCCTGTGGCCACTGCCCGACACACCAATGACCTCTGAAGACAGCCCCAAACCCGGCCGACCCCGCCGCATCCGTAAACAGCTGCAACGCCCCGTTAGACGCCACCCTCTCCATCACCAGCGTCCGGCCGTTGAAATGCTGCAAAAATTGATCCCATACTTCCAAATCGTCCCTGATCGCCTTTGTGATCCGCACAAAATGCGCCGGCAACCGTACCCCGGCCGTCGCCGTCGCCAAACGCCTCGCAAACACTCTCCCCATTGGCACAATTCTGCAAGCAAAATTCAATTTTCCAAGCAAAGACTGCACCGCCTTAAGCCGCACCTTCTTCGCCGCTTTTACCCCTGACACTGCGGACCTCAAATCACGGACCTTCTCCGCCGGCAACCTGCATTCCATAGCAATGGTGTCAATTTCAATTCCCAGAAAACACATCACCGGCGCCGGGCCTTCCGTCTTATCCGGCGCCAAAGGAATCCCGAAACTGGCCGCAACTTTTTGCAACGCAAATAGCAAACCCGCACAAACCATCGAACCCGCCGGCCCGACACACAGGAAATCATCCAAGTAATGAATGATGGACGTAAGCCCGGACACGTCCCGAACCACCCACTCAACAAACGAACTAAATGCCTCAAAGTACGAACACGAAATGGAACAGCCCATTGGCAAACAACGATCAACATAATAACTGCCATCCCACCAGCAACCCAACAAATGCTGACTATCTGGATGAACCGGTAACAACCGAAACGCTGCTTCCACATCCGCCTTTGCCATCAATGCACCCCGCCCCGCCGCCCTAACCAGGTCCAACGCCTTATCGAACGACACATAATATACCGCCGACAACTCCGGCGCAATGCCATCATTCACCGATAACCCTTCCGGGTAAGACAAATGATGAATCAGCCGAAATTTATTCCGCTCCTTCTTTGGTACCACCCCCAACGGTGACACCACCAAATTCCCGCACGGCGGGGCGACATAAGGGCCGCCCATCCTGCCCAAAGCCACCTCCCTTTCCAGCTTCTCATCCACCACTTCCGGGTGATCCCGAGCGGAACGCAAATTACGATACGGCGGAACCGATGCATTAACAACCGACGGAATATGAAAACCATCCGAAAAACCAGAACTTAACAACGCCGCCGCCTCCTTGTCCGGATACCTATTTAAAAACGGAACCATCACTTCTACCTTCACCGGCGTCGTCCCTCTTACCAGCCCCATCACCAGCCTTTCCTTTTCCTTTTTTAAAACATTTGGACAAGCTATGTCCCCCCCCACATCCGGAGCATTCATGCTTAAAACGGCACGCCGCTCCAAACCTGCACTGCCCTTCATTGTACTGCCAACACAAACCTTTCTTGAAACTTGCCGGGGACCCGGCCCCCCCCGAACCCCCGGCGCCCCCCCGAAAGGGCTGAGCCGGTGCCGACATCAATCGCATCCATAAGGAAATATCCTTATGGTCCCAACGCATATCTGGCCGCAATGCCTTCCGCTGCCTAAATTGCTCGTCGTAGCGCAGCCACGCCAGTCCGCCATAAACTCGATAAGCCTCCCCTATCGCATCCATGTAGCCGAACAAAGCCGAACAATGCTCCGGCTCCTTCTCCCCGACCACGCTCGCCAAAATCGCAAATGCCTGTAGCCAGTTGGCAAAAGTCCGAGGAATAAGCCTATAACGGCGCTTTTCCTCCTCGTCCTTCTCCTTTTTGGAATCACTCGGCTTAACCCTATCCAAATTAAATTTCTCCAGGGGAAGCAGAGAAAATATCTCCACATATTCCCCTTTCCAAATTTTTTCCCGCACCTCCTTCTTTAAATGGGCCCCCAGCGGGCCCTCAAAACAAACATAAACTTCGCTTTTAGCCCTATCATCTAAGCGCACCACCTCATCCTCCTTCTCCTTTTCCTTCTCCTTTTCCTTCTCCTTTTCCTTCTCCTTTCCCCCCCCCGTCTCACTCCCCCCTTCGCCCCCCCCTCTACTCGCACCCGCTCCGTCACCCCCCGTCGCCGCCGAGGCCCCTAAACCGGCTGCACCCACCCACGCCGCCACCGGCGCCTGGGCCCCCTCCCCCCCCGCTCCCGAAGCCGCCGCCAGCCCCTGCAACAGCCCCAACAATTGACTCCACACTGCGAAACCAGCGGGCGCTGCCGTAGCCGCAGCCGCCCCCCCCCCGAAGCCCCCCGCCAGCGCAGCCCCTGCCGCCTCCGCGGCCGTCTCACCCGACCGCCGCTCGGCGTCTCCCGAGACCGCCGCCTCGCTGTCCTCCGTCTGTCGTCCATCCGACTCCTCCGAACCGAAAGCCTCTTCCCCCTCCTCGCCGCTGGCCTCATCTTCCATCCGACATCCGGGGGGCGCCGCCGCAGCACCCCCCCCACCACGGCCGCCAGACAGGGCCGCCGCGTGGGCAGAGTCATCCCCGCTCCATCTCTTGCCCCGGGGTGACAACCCAGGAGACCGTCCTGTCCCCCGCGCCGGCACCCCGGGCCTCGACCTCTTGCGCCCGCCCCCCTGCCGACTGCAAGGGGCCTCTGGGCGCGGACGACCAGACGCCCGGCTCCGGATCTCAGCCGTCGTCGCCTCTGGCCCTCCTGGGCTATTGCAGGCCTCCATCCGCCGAGTCCTCCCGCTCCCACGGGAGACTGCCACATCCGGGGGCTGCACAGCGGTACTGAGTGACCCGGCGGTTGCCGCAGGGCTCCCGCCGTCACTCCTTCTCTCAGCCGCACCGGGGTCAGGCACCGCAGACCCCCCCCCGGCGCCGGACCTACCGCCACGTGCAGCCCCGCGGTCCCCCCGCCGACTGCAGGGGGATCTGCTGGCCTCTCTCCTGCGCCGAGCGCGCTCCCGGCCTGGAGCCGCTGCAGTCTCAGTAACTCCAGCCCGGAGGCCGGGACCGGAAGCAGGCCCCGTGCTGGCCACTCCCACCTCCCGACCGCCGCGGCTGGAACGAAGATTCCTCCCGCCGGCCTCTGCAGCAGCCAGACGCTGCTGCTGCGCTGCACTCTGCGGAGGGTCCCTGGAGGGGCTCTTACATCTCCTCCTCGCCCCCCCCGCGCCCGGGGAATACCTGCGGGGGGGCCGCGACTGGCGCCCGCCGCTGCTGGGGGGACGAGGGGCAAGCGCCGACGGGTTAACCCCGGCAGCCCTGATGTGGGTCTGCACTGCCAGGGGCCCGTGCGCTGCGACCGCTGCCTGAATCAGACGCTGGAGCTCCTGAAGATCTGCCATGGAGGTGCACGTGCAGATCGTTCGGCGTCCGGAAACAGAAGAGGAGGTAACTCCTTCCTCTCCCAGCTAACCCTTTCCCTGCTCCTCCTCTTCCTCCCCGGCTAAAACCATCCCCCAAAGCCATATTAGGCATATACCACTGTCCCTATTAACCCATCACTCCCTACCTCCCCCTTGGTCATGTCGCCCCTCCCCCCAAGTGGGTCCGTGGCTTTCTAAAATGGCCAAAGACGAGGCGCCGCATTTGGAGAACGGAGCCACCCATTTGACCAGTCTGCACTGCACTGCCCCCTAGTTGAGTATTATAAAGTGCTTTTTACATTCTACACAGCGGCCGGGGTTCTTATATACAGCATGTTAGAATGCTGTATATAAGAGCCCACTGGTGGTGGTGGCCACAGCTTATAGTCCCCAAATCTGGTGACAGGTTCCCTTTAAAGTTTAAACATTAAGAAGGAAAAGTCATAAAGATGCAGAAATCACAAGATAGATTGACATGTTAAAGGGAACCTGTCACCACTTTTTTGGCCTATAAGCTGCGGCCACCACTGAGCTCTTATATACAACATTCTAACTTGCTGTATATAAGAGCTCAGGCCGGGGTATAACATAAAAAACACTTTATAATACTTACCTAGTGGTCGCTGCGGTGGGCCTTATGGGCATCTCTGTTGTCCGGTGCTGGCGCCGCCTCTTTCGGCCATCTTCGTCCTCTTTCTGAAGCCTGTGTGCATGACGCGGCTGCGTCATACACACTCGCTGGTCGTCCATAGGCGCACTACAATACTTTGATCTGCCCTACTCAGGGCAGATCAAAGTGTGCCTGCTCAGGACCTGAATGCCGGCGAGTGTGTATGACGTTAGACCCGTCATGCACCGCGGCTAGAGAAGAAGGAGCACAAAGATGGACAAAAGAAGCGGCACTGGCACCGGACAATGTAGACGCCCATAAGGCCCACCGCAGCGACAGCTAGGTAAGTATTATAAAGTGTTTTTTATGTTATACCCCCGGCCTGGGCTCTTATATACAGCATGTTAGAATTCTGTATATAAGAGCCCGGTGGTGGTGGCCGCAGCTTATAGGCCAAAAAAGTGGTGACAGATTCCCTTTAATGATATGCAAATGATGAAAAAAAGGAAACAACATTTTCCAAACATTTAGATTTATTCAATATCGAATATAAGTGACAAGTGCAGAAATCCCGACACTCACAGCCTTGGTTGCTATCAATGAGGAATGTTCTGCCCACTGAATGCAGTTGGGCAAGTCATCAAGATCCGCTGCTGGCAGCTTCCTGTGCCGATCAATGATGTCCTAGGGAGGGAAGTCCGAGACACTGTATGCCAATGGTAGCACATTTATACCATACAAGTTGCTCACAAAATGAGCAACATGGGGCCATGTTAAAAATGGCCCCTGAGGCACTTAGGGGAATTGGCCATATCACAGTTCCACAACCCTATTAAAATAACACTGAGCTGTTAGTGTAGCAGGAATGAAGACTAGAGAATTAATACTTTCAAAGATCATAATTACTGATACTATGTAATTACTCACTGGCACACTGATTGACAGCCTATACTACACACGTTGCAGAGCTGGCTGTCAATCATTGTACAGGAAAGTGAATAGAGCTGTGAATACAGTATAGTGAGCGGCAACTGTAACCGCTCCATGAACCGACCTTATGACTGGAAGCGAGCAGCTGCTGGGAGTATATCATTTCATTTTTTCCCTATAGCAGCTGCTCCAGTGAGGGAGCCTAATATAATATAATGCTATATCCCTGCAGATGAACCCTAAGTAGCGTTCCTGGACACGACAGGTTCCCTTTGAGGTGATTTTGTAGTGTTCCATTTTTTGTACGAAAAAAAAAAAGATCTCTCTGAAAAGTTTTTAGCCCTCACCTCAGACCATGTGGAAGTGTTGTGTGATATTGTTTTGTATATATCTGTGATGCTACCTCCGTATTATAGATTTAGCGAGCGTGTCGATGTAGGTGAAAGGCTCCTGACTGCGAACTGAGGAGAAACCGTGAAGTCTACATTTATAGAAGTAGCTGGAGTTGAGAAAGTTCATAGGCAATAAAAGGAGTATGTACGATAAGACAAGATACAGCTTATGTTAGCAGGTCTATGTCATAAAAGAGGTTACAATAATAATGTTCCAGGTTTTCTTAGAAATGTTTTAGTAGAAGAGATTATGGGCCGTTGGCAGAACATCTTCCAAGCCTTTTTTAATATAACTTTTTAGTAGAATATTTGTGTCGCGGGCGGAGGAGGGGACGCCGCGCTCTCCCTCTGCTCGGGTCCGGCTGGCACTGCGGCTGCTGCGGCCTGCCGCTGCTCGGTGGCTCGAACGATGGGCTGGATCCCGGGGACTTGAGCGGCGCTCCTCGCCCGTGAGTGAAAGGGGATTGGTTTTTGGGATAGTTTATTGTCCGTGACGCCACCCACGGTTGTGGTGATTTGTTGACACCACCGCTGCTCTGTATGGGGATCCCGGGAGTGATGGTATGGAGAAGCTAGATGTTAGTCCTCCCCTCCGTGGGTAGGGGGTTGGTTGTCCCGGGGCCCAGTGATGAGGTGGGTGATGCAGGGCTTGGTGGGGTGCAGGGACGTGGGGGCAGCGCTGTACCGCACGGCACTGTGGTACTCACTCAGCCTGAGACGATGACACAGTTCTCGGTAAAACACACGGCTGGAAAGACGGTTCCCACGGACGGCTGCACTTGCTTTTCCCCAGTAGTTGACGGTGACGGTCCCTTTTCCTGCACCTAAGATGATGATGGTTTCGATGGGTTCCCACCGGTAACCTGCTCCCCAGCTTGGATATGGGCCGGAGGAGCCCTACTTTGCCCGCAGGCGCTGGCCCTGAGAAACTGGTGTCCTGGCGGTGGCGGTGTCTCTCTGTAACGGTTGGACTGTTGCCTTCAATCGGGACTTGCTTGTTGGGAGACCCAGAGGTCCCCTTCACTAACGGATTTGGCAAATTCACGGCGACTCCTAGCCTTGCCGGGATCCGAAAGGCCCCTGCCACTGGTGCTGACTGTTCTTCGTATACCGCTCAGGTACCGCCGGGCCACCACCCGTCCGCGGTCCTTTCGGCAACCTCCAAACAGCCACCCCTGCAGACAGTCACCACCGTCTGCTGACCTTGCTGTCTCTCAGTCCGGGGCACACACCCGGACCAGCTTCAGGCTGTCTTAACTGTCACTTTCCCTTACTTCAGCTCCTCTCCTTTTCTCCCCCATCACTTCACTTCCTTCTCACTTTCACTTCCCTAGCTTGACTGCCTGGTTTTCCCGCCTCCAGGGCTGTGAACTCCTCGGTGGGCGGAGCCAACCACCTGGCCCACCCCCTGGTGTGGACATCAGCCCCTGGAGGAAGGCAACAAGGATTTTTGGTTAGCCTTGATGTTCCTATCTGGGGTGTAGGGTGTGATGGTGTTATGACCTGTGATCCCTGGCTTGCCCAGGGCGTCACATTTGCATTGCACACACCCTGTTGTGTTGTATAGTGTCATGGCATTACACTTTGGGACCAGTTCATTAAGATTCGCATTGTGCACACTAGTCTTAACTAAAGAGGATTTTCCAATTATTTTCCCCCCCTTACCATTTACCATAGTTCTTCTAAACAATACAATTGTAATATACTTGTATTAGATGTATAGTTTGTATGAGCGCATCAGTAGGGATCATATATTACTGGATTGTTATGCAGATTCTTCTTCCTCCTGTTGTGTCTGATACTTCCTTTTCTGTCACAGAAAGCAGACAAAGGCTATTTGCGCACGTTGCATTTTTTCCCGCGTTAACGCTGCGTTTTGATCTGCAGCGTTTTAGTGCCAAATTGCATGCGTTCATCTTCCCCAGCAAAGTCTATGAGAAGTCCGAAAATTCAATGCGCATGCTGCGTTTTTAAATGCAGCGTTTTGGATGCCAAAAATCGCTGCTGAAAAAAAAGCAGCATGTCACTTCTTTTGTGCGTTGTAGCTGCATTCTCCACCCATTGAAATCAATGATGTGGGTCAAAACACAACCAAAATGCACTTGGACTGCATTTTTCTTGCGTTCCTCATGCTTTTTTGACAAACAAAACGCAGATCTTTTCAGTCTCTCTCTGTCGATGTCGGTCAATCTCTGTCTGTGGATGTCTGTCAATCTCCCTCTGTCTGTCGGTCGGTCTCTTTCTCTGTCGGTCAGTCTCTCTCTCTGTCTCTTGCTCTCTCTGTCCGTCGGTCGGTCTCTCCCCCTCTCTCATACTCACCGATCCCCGATCACCAGTGCGGCGCTGCATGGTTGTCACAAAGCTCCGGCGGCTATTCCTCTTTTTGAAAATGGTGGTCGCTCATTATTCAATCTCGTATTCCCTGCTTTCCCCGCCCACTGGCGCCTATGATTGGTTGCAGTCAGACACGCCCCCACACTGAGTGACAGCTGTCTCACTGCAACCAATCACAGCCGCCGGTGGGCCGATCTATATAGTGCAGCAAAATAAATAAATAATTAAAAAAAAAACAACGTGTGGTCCTCCCAAATTTTGATACCAGCCAGGGTAAAGCCACACGGCTGAAGGCTGGTATTCTCAGCATGGGGAGCTCCACGTTATGGGGAGCCCCCCAGCCTAACAATATCAGCCAGCAGCCGCCCGGAATTGCCGCATCAATTAGATGTGACAGTCCCGGGACTCTACACGACTCATCCCGAATTGCCCTGGTGCGGTGGCAATCGAGGTAATAAGGAGTTAATGGCAGCAGCCCATAGCTGCCATTAAGTCTTAGGTTAATCATGGCAGGCGTCTCCCCAGAATACCTTCCATGATTAACCTGTAAGTTAAAGAAAATAAACACATACACCCGAAAAAATCCTTTATTTGGAATAAAAGACAAAAAAACCCACCCTCTTTCACCCCCAAATACCCATCCAGGTCCGGCGTAATCCACACGACGTCCCACGATGCTCTCAGCTGTGTTACATGAAGCTGCAAGGAGAAGCCACAGACCAGACCGCTCTCTGTCAGCTCCACCCAGCAACTGAAGTGAGCCACACGATCAGCGATTACATCAGTCAGGTTACCCGCGGCCACCGCTGGATCCTCCAACTGTTACAGGGAGTCGCCCGAGTGACTGAAGTGAGCTGCGCAATCAGCGATGACATCACAGGTGAGTTACGGTCTCGGGTGGAGGACTCCAGCTGGCCGCGGGTAACCTGAGTGACGGCAGCGCTGAACGCGCTGCTCACTTCAGGGGATTAGCGGTCACCGGTGAGTCCTTCACGAGTGACCGCTAATCAGGACGCGACACAGACAGGGCAATAAAGAGAAACAAAGAAGTCGGGTGAAGTTCATCTAAGTTCATTCTCATCGCGCGACTTTGTCTGCTGTCAGTGGACATGTAGCAGAGCTCAATACCGTGGGACCGCACTGCAAAAAATGCATCCAAAACGCATGCAAAATTCATGCAAAATGCATCCAAAATGCTTGCGTTTTGGATGCATTTTTTTTTACAAACGCAGTGTTTACAGTTCTGAGGGTGCGTTCTTTTCCGCACTGCTCAGAACGCAACGTGCGCACATACCCAAAATGAAAGAAAGTTATTACTGGGCTCCTGCTGGTGGGTGTGGATGTTTTGGAGTGAGGCTATGTGCCCACGTGTGTGCGCTCTGCACAGCAGCATAACGTCACTGCATGTGCGCTTCAGAGCGCAGCTGAAAAGCTCCGGTCTGAAGCTACAGTGACTGCCGATTTCATGCGCTCTGGATGCAGCCCCTCCCATAGACAGAGCGGGAGCTGCATGCAAAGCGCACGAAAGAAGTGACATGTCACTTCTTAGAACGCAGCGATTTGGCAGCAGCCGAATCGCTGCATTCTAATATGCCATGTGGGCATGGATTAGGCACAATCTTCATAGATTGTGCTGCGGACGCAGGACGCATGCAGTTACGCTGCGGTGCAGATCGCAGCGTAACTGCATGAAAATACGCCACGTGGGCACATAGCCTGAATCGAATTAAAGGTCCAGTCACACTAAGCAACTTACCAGCGATCTCAACAACGATAGGGATCGCTGGTAAATTGCTAGGAGGTTGCTGGTGAGCTGTCACACTGCGACGCTCCAGCGATCCCACCAGCAACCTGACCTGGCAGGGATCGCTGGAGCGTGGCTACACGAGTTGCTGGTGAGCTCACCAGCAACCAGTGACCAGCCCCCAGTCTCCTAGTTACAGCACACATCAGGTTAATTAACCCGATGTGTGCTGCAGCTAAATGTGCACAGAGCAGGGAGCAGCGCACACTGAGCGCTGGCTCCTTGCTCTCCTAGTTACAGCACACATCGGGTTAATTGCCTGATGTGTGCTGCAGCTACATGTGCACAGAGCAGGAGCCAGCAGCACAGGCAGTGAGAGGGAGGAGGCTGGTATCAAAGGTAAATATCGGGTAACCAAGGACAGGGCTTCTTGGTTACCCGATGTTTACATTAGTTACCAGCCTCAGCAGAAGCTGGCTCCCTGCTCACTGCACATTTAGTTGTTGCTGTCTCGCTGTCACACACAGCGATCTGTGCTTCACAGCAGGACAGCAACAACTAAAAAATGGCCCAGGACATTCAGCAACAACCAACGACCTCACAGCAGGGGCCAGGTTGTTGCTGGATGTCACACACAGCAACATCGCTAGCAACGTCACAAAAGTTGTTCGTTACCAGCGATGTTGCTAGCGATGTTGCTTAGTGTGACGGGGCCTGTCACACTAAGCAACATCGCTAGCAACATCGCTGGTAACGAACAACTTTTGTGACGTTGCTAGCGATGTTGCTGTGTGTGACATCCAGCAACAACCTGGCCCCTGCTGTGAGGTCGTTGGTTGTTGCTGAATGTCCTGGGCCATTTTTTAGTTGTTGCTGTCCTGCTGTGAAGCACAGATCGCTGTGTGTGACAGCGAGACAGCAACAACTAAATGTGCAGTGAGCAGGGAGCCAGCTTCTGCTGAGGCTGGTAACTAATGTAAACATCGGGTAACCAAGAAGCCCTGTCCTTGGTTACCCGATATTTACCTTTGATACCAGCCTCCTCCGCTCTCACTGCCTGTGCTGCCGGCTCCTGCTCTGTGCACAGATAGCTGCAGCACACATCAGGCAATTAACCCGATGTGTGCTGTAACTAGGAGAGCAAGGAGCCAGCGCTCAGTGTGCGCTGCTCCCTGCTCTGTGCACATTTAGCTGCAGCACACATCGGGTTAATTAACCTGATGTGTGCTGTAACTAGGAGACTGGGGGCTGGTCACTGGTTGCTGGTGAGCTCACCAGCAACTCGTGTAGCCACGCTCCAGCGATCCCTGCCAGGTCAGGTTGATGGTGGGATCGCTGGAGCGTCGCAGTGTGACAGCTCACCAGCAACCTCCTAGCAACTTACCAGCGATCCCTATCGTTGTTGGGATCGCTGGTAAGTTGCTTAGTGTGACTGGACTTAGGGTACCTTCACACTTAGCGATGCAGCAGCGATCCGACCAGCGATCTGACCTGGTCAGGATCGCTGCTGCATCGCTACATGGTCGCTGGTGAGCTGTCAAACAGGCAGATCTCACCAGCGACCAGTGAACAGCCCCCAGCCAGCAGCGACGTGCAAGCGACGCTGCGCTTGCATGGAGCCGCCGTCTGGAAGCTGCGGAGACTGGTAACTAAGGTAAACATCGGGTATGGTTACCCGATGTTTACATTAGTTACCAGTGTGAGCAGGGAGCCGCGCACACTGAGCGCTGGCTCCTTGCTCTCCTAGCTACAGTACACATCGGGTTAATTAACCCGATGTGTAATGCAGCTACATGTGCAGAGAGCAGGGAGCCGCGCACACTGCTTAGCGCTGGCTCCTTGCTCTCCTAGCTACAGTACACATCGGGTTAATTAACCCGATGTGTACAGCAGCTACATGTGCAGAGAGCCGGAGCCGGCAGCACAGGCAGCGTGAGAGCTGCAGAGGCTGGTAACTAAGGTAAATATCGGGTAACCACCTTGGTTACCCGATGTTTATCTTGGATACAGCTTACCTCAGCTGTCAGACGCCGGCTCCTGCTCCCTGCTCGCTTCATTTGTCGCTCTCTTGCTGTCACACACAGCGATCTGTGTGTCACAGCAGGAGAGCGGCTTTGAAGAAAACGAACCAGGGCTGTGTGTAACGAGCAGCGATCTCGCAGCAGGGGCCAGATCGCTGCTCAGTGTCACACACAGCGAGATCGCTAATGAGGTCACTGCTGCGTCACAAAAAGCGTGACTCAGCAGCGATCTCGGCAGCGAGCTCGCTGTGTGTGAAGCACCCCTTAGTCTCACACAACACCTAGTGAACTGCTATGATTTGCATTTGAAAAGCAAAGGGTTTAGGTAATCTAATCACTGATGTAGACAGCTGAAAAGTGCTAAAATATGCAGAACAAACACAGTAATAGGGTTGTACTGGACATCTGACAATTGCAGGATGGGCTAGAACCTACCCTGGGCTGCTCTGACTCTTCATATCTCCCAATATCTTCAGCAGCACAGGATGGAGAAGGGAGGGGGTGCAATTGTAGCAACAAGGGACAAACGGTTAACTTTACTCGTCGCCGGGCTCGGTGATGTCGGATCTGGGGATGTCACGGGTGGCCCTTGCCCGGTTTCGTAGCCCCAAGGTGTACAACAAAGAAGGGGGAAAGGGTGTTGATGGTAGATTTGATTTGTGTCGTGACGCTGCTTGCGGTACGCGGCCAGGGAATAGCTGCCACTGCTGTCGCTGTCCTCCGGGGTGCATAGTAGTAGCAGTTAAGATGTGTAACGCCTGCTTGGATCAACAGACTCAGATGGGATGTAATGGACAGGCTAGAGGGAAGCCACTCACCAAGCAGGACCCCCAGGACCCTTAAACCCTTTAACCCCTATACAGGGATTCGGAACTACACAGGGCCCTGGAGACCACTACCTGTGGAAGGCTGCAGTCTGATGAGAGTAGTCGTCAGGCAGGGTCAAACCAGGAATAGCAGAACAGGGACAGAATCAGCAGGCAAGGACGTAATCAGAAAACGTAGCAGAGACTTCCGGGAGGCGGAGCTACAAGGTAGCTGCTTTTATCATGAGCTCCTGCAGCAGCCTAGGCCAAAAACGTTATCCAGGCCCATCCTAACATCTAAAGGCTGCAGGGATAAGGCCAGGACAAGGGGCGCACATCAGGCCCGGCTCTCCTGATACTCCGGAGGTGAAAGGTGTATGGTGCACCACAAAGAAAGGAGTGCTCTGACACAAAGCACCAGGCTGCAGGCTGTGGGCTGTGCTGCACAGAGGAACGCTGCCCATCCTCCCTGCTCCCCCTGCAGCTGTGCCACTGCAAACGGAAAGCACCCGGGACCTGGTAAGAGAGGGGTTAAATATCGGGCACTAACATCCAGAAGGAGACAGGGAAGGGGACTGAAGTGCTTCCAGTGGCAGCCATAGTTTTCAGTGAACTCTCACACACTCCCCTCCCTGCCACAGAAGAAATAGTGAAACACTGAGCAGCAGCAAGCTCAGCAAACAGGACTGCACGCTGTGTTTACCTGTCACACAGAGCTCCGTGGACAGGCCCACCGTCTGAGATACTGTAAGTGAGGAGGGAGCTGAGAGCCCCTGGAGACATTCGGCTGTGAGAGCAGGTCAGGAGATAAACAGGGGGCTGAGGAGGGGGCAGATACATCCCTGCAGGTCTCATCTTACATGGCTGCTGCACAAGGCCTGTAATCTGCAACAGTAAACAGAGGCAGATAAGCCTGAAGTGCATCACAGCTCAACTTGATTAACCCCTACTCCACCACTTCACCAGCACTGACAGTATAGTAGAGGGTGAAAAACAAAAAGAAGTGGGATCAGTCATCTGGCCTGCCTCCTGCCCTTCTGACTGGTGTTTTTCAAGTAACATCTATACACTCTCATACACAGCGTGGAAATAATTGTGAAACAGCCAAGTTTACCACACAGATGTAATTAAGCTTATGTTATTGTGACGTCACCACAATCTCTAAAGAAGCTCCATATTTACAGTTCTTACTATGGATAAATTTGTGGGTAAGAGCAATGCCACACAACCAAGTAAAGGAAATAGACCGCAAAGACGAAACCAAAATGCACCCCCATCACCAGGGGCTTCCCCTGAGGCAACTACAGACCCACCCCAGGCCACTGCTAAGGCCATCACGGATCTCTTGATGCCGGTGATTGATGGGCGGCTGGCAGCCTTCCAGTCTTCATTAGACGTTATAGTCACCCAAGTTAATGCCCAGGGTTCAAGGCTAACAGATGTGGAGCAGAGGGTCTCTGACATGGAGAACGCTTTAAAGGAAATTTCAGAGATGCTAGAGAGCAGGAATAAGGACATTGCTGTATTGCTGGACAAGGTAGATGATCTGGAGAACAGGTCCAGACGCAATAATTTAAGGTTGGTGGGCGTCCCTGAATCGGTTCGGCAAGCTGATCTACTGAAACTCACTTCAGAATGGCTACCAGGAGCTATGAAATTGGATCTAAAGTCGGGGCCAATCGCTATTGAAAGGGCCCACAGAGTGGGCCCACCTCGAAATGATGGAGAGGTCAGACCCAGACAAGTAATTTTTAACCCCTTCAGCCCCCGGGCACTTTCCGTTTTTGCGTTTTTGTTTTTTGCTCCCCTTCTTCCGAGAGGCGTAACTTTTTTATTTTTCCATCAATCTTGCCATATGAGGGCTTGTTTTTTGCGGGACGAGTTGTACTTTTAAATGAAACCATAAGTTTTACCATATAATGTACTGGAAAACGGCAAAAAAATTCCAAGTGCGGAAAAATTGCAAAAAAAGTGGGATTGTACAATAGTTTTTGGGATATTTTATTCACCGTGTTCACTATATGGTAAAACTGATGTGTGGGTATGATGCCTCAGGTCGGTGCGAGTTTGTAGACACCAAACATGTATAGGTTTACTTGTATCTAAGGGGTTAAAAAAAATTCACAAGCTTGTCAAAAAAACGTGGCGCACGTTTTGCGCCATTTTCCAAAACCCGTAGCGTTCTCATTTTTCAGGATCTGAGGCTCAGTGATGGCTTATTTTTTGCGTCTCGACCTGACGTTCTTAACGGTACCATTTTTGCGCAGATGCTAAGTTTTGATCGCCTGTTATTGCATTTTGCGCAAAATTTGCGGCGACCAAAAAACGTAATTCTGGCGTTTGGAATTTTTTTGCCGCTACGCCGTTTACTGATCAGATTCATTGATTTTATATTTTGATAGATCAGGCATTTCTGAACGTGGCGATACCAAATATGTGTGTATTTTTTATTTTTTTAACCCTTTAATTTTCAATGGGGTGAAAGGGGGGTGATTTGAACTTTTAGGTTTTTTTATTTTTTTTTAATTTTTTAAAACTTTTTTTTTTACTTTTTTTTTTTATTTTACTAGTCCCCCTAGGGGGCTATTGCGATCAGCAATCCGATCGCTTTGCACTATCTGCAGATATCAGCTACAGAGCTGAGAACTGCAGATTTGCTGCTTCACTTTCAATGTCGGCTGTATTCCGGCATTGAGAGGAAGTGACTCATGTTAGCTACAGGCGTCATCACATGACCCTGTGCTACCATGGCAACCGCCGAAAGTCACGTGATCATGTCACGTGACTTCCGGTGGGGGCGGGGTAAGTCACTGTCATGGCGGCGCCCATATACATATCGCTGCCAAGACTTTGGCAGCAAATTGTAAGGGGTTAATGGCCGCGGGTGGAAGCGATTCCACCCGCGGCTAGCAGGCACACATATCAGCTGTTGATAACAGCTGATATGTGCGCCGATCGCCGCCGCCAGCCAGCGGCAGGGGGCGGGGCTTACCGGCACACGATCCATGACGTATCTAGTACGTCATGGGTCGTTAAGGGGTTAAGGTCCTGGACTTCCAAGACAAGATCAGATTGCTGACAGCATTTAGAAAAAATCGCTCACTTACCTACAATAACTCTAAACTGCTTTTGTTCCAAGATTACTCAGCAGCCTTGACAACAAGACGCAAAGCCTTCAATCCAGTATGCAAACTATTGGCGGAAAAAAATATTCGCTTCAGTCTACTGTATCCTGCTGTTCTACGCTTCACTACAGGGGGAAAGAATTGGACTTTTGAAGATCCTAAGTTGGCTTTAAATTACCTTCTTCAGGAAAATGGAGCTTCGCCAGCAGTCAACATAGACACTTACATCGGAGACGTCACTATGCTACAGTTCTGATGTTCATTCTGTTTTTCCTTTTTTTTTTCAGTGTCAGGACTGCCAGAGAGGCAGGTGACATTGCCATTAGATTAAGGTTTTTGTTTAGATGGGAAGGGGTTAGAGGGCTCTGCGTGCGCACCTTTAGTTTAGCTCTCATATGGGTTGTCGCGTTTACTCGCTGGGATGGACGAGGGAGTTTATAATTTTGCAATTAATTCCTCCTTCTGGAATAGGATAAATGACTAACACAGAGAGCACAAATGTGTCCACGATTAAATCACTGTATTGGTGCTCCTGGAATGTTAACGGGTTAAACTCTCCTATTAAGAGGAAAAAAGTTTTAAATTATCTACATCGTTTAAATTGCCATATTGTCTTCTTACAGGAAACACACTGGATGAAGGGCAATCACCCATTTCTTCACAGCAGAAAATATGCCGTATGTGCAGAAGCGTCATTTACGAGAAAACAAAGAGGGGTAGCTATATTGATCAATAAGCATATTAGTCATGAAGTTCTGGAGGTTTCAGAGGACCCTATGGGGAGATTATTATTGGTGAAAGTGAAGATAGAGGGCACTATCTACAACTTAGCAAACATATATGCACCAAATATTCCTGATCCACAGTTCAGAGCCAGATTGATCGAAAGTATCACAGGTTGGGATATGACTAATTTAATTGTAGGCGGAGATTTCAATGAGGCTCATGATGGAATTTTAGACAGGTCAAGTCCCCAGCCATCTCCTCTATTGGCGCTCCATAGTGGTTTGCAATATCTCGTCAATCAATTGGGACTAATAGACACATGGCGCATGCAGCACCCAATAGATAAAGATTATACATTTTATTCACATGTCCATGACTTACATACACGGATTGACTATTGGCTACTAAGCCCAGCACTGACGCCACATTTACTTTCCTCCAACATCCTAGACATCTGTATTTCGGATCATGCACCGGTTACTTTTAATTTGTTATTATCTACCACAATACTACGGGAAAGAAGGTGGAGGTTTCCTTCATATTTATATCAATCTGAGGATTTCAAAGCTTCTTTACAAAACTACTGGAGCTTTTATGAGAATGATAATCACGAGCATAGTGGGGATGCTGGTTTGTATTGGGCTGCCTCCAAGGCAGTAGCAAGAGGTCAGATAATATCATATGTCAGCCATAAGAGAAAAAAGCTCCTGGAACAAACTATATCAGCACAAAAACTTTTCACGCAGGCATATAAAGATTTTAAAAATAACAACACGGATGCGACAAAACAACATTTCTTAGAGGCCAAGGAGGCGGCGGACACCTTGGCCCATGAGATGGCACTTAGTAACCTGGACTACCAGAAACATAAATACTTTAAATGGGGCAACAAACCTGGGAAATTACTAGCTTCTTTAACCAAACCCTTTAGAACTACCACTAGAATCCACAAAATTAAAAAGAAAGATGGTACCATGGTAACAAAAGATGAGGAAATAGTGGAGGAGTTCAGGGCATTCTTTGGCTCGCTGTATGAGGCGGAACCGAGGGAGGTTGACGGGGAAGCTGATTTTATCCATGGTACCGTAGCGCCCATCTTGACAGAGGAACAAAGAGTAGTACTAAACGCCCCTATAAATATTTCAGAAATAGTAAAAACTATTGGCACTCTTAAACTAGCCAAAAGCCCAGGGCCCGACGGATTTAGTAACGAATATTATAAGATCTTGGGAGCCTCTATCGGTCCTCATCTATGTGCAGTGTATAATAAGATAGTCACAGATAGAATAATTCCCGACAGGTTCAATGAGGCAAACATTACAGTATTACCTAAGCCAGGAAAAGACCCACTACAGGTGGAGGGATACAGACCCATCTCATTACTCAACTCTGATTTTAAAATCTTTACTAAAATACTAGCTGGTAGATTACAACAAGTGATTCCAGATCTTATTCTGCCCTTCCAAACGGGATTCGTGCACGGGAAATCCATCACCTATAACATCAGGACGGCTATTGGGGCTATCTCTTATAGCAGGAAGCATAGATGTACCAAACATATAGTAGTTAGCCTTGATGCGGACAAGGCCTTTGACAGGGTCTCTTGGGCCTATTTACATAATCTTTTGGCATGTCGCCAGGCGGGATCCTGGTTTTGCGAAGCAGTCAAGATGATATACACAGACCCCAAATCCAGACTATCTATAAATAATACATTCTCTGAGCCATTTGAGGTACAGAGGGGAACGAGGCAGGGGTGTCCCTTGTCACCTTTATTGTTTAATTTGGCTCTGGACCCAATGTTGAGGACCCTACATAATTTAGCAATATTTCAGGGCATGAGAGTCGGTGGGACAACAATTAAACTTTTGGCTTTTGCCGATGATATTTTATTGTTTATTGCCAATCCCTCTCAAGCGATTCCAGAGATAATGAACACATTGAATAATTTTGGAAAGGCCTCAGGCTTCAGGGTAAATTACAAAAAAACTGAGGCATTGGCAATGTACAAATCGGGTAAAATTGATAACAACTTATTTCCCTTCCAGTGGTGTACCAGGTCCATTTTAATATTTGGGGATTCAGCTCCCAGCAAACCCCTTGTTACTATATCAAATTAATTATAAGCCTCTTATAAATTCATTAATACATCTACTCCAATCTTGGAAACATATGAAAATATCCTTTTCGGGTCGATGTCACTTAATTAAAATGGTAGCATTCGCCAAAATAATGTTCTTATTTCAGACTCTCCCGTTGCTTCTACGCAAATCGGATATTAAGCTACTAAATTCATCCTTTGGAAAATTCATTTGGGGGCACAAGGGGCGTACTAGGATCAGCTTAATCAAGCTTCAATTACCAAAAGGGGCAGAGGGCATAAATCTTCCAGATCTGGGCAGATATAATCTAGCAGCAAATTTTAGATATGTGGTGGACTGGGTGCGAGGAGTATCTCACTTTGCCAATGTACAATTGGAACAACAGCTATGTTCACAAGTCTCGTTAACAGCATTGCTGCATTTAGGGAACGAGGAAATACCGAGTGAGGTTAGGGATCATCCAACACTATGGCATACTATACTAACGTGGAGGAAGGTGAGGAAACTTGGTAAAATTAACACTTCAAGTTCCCCATTTCAACCCTTTATTGGAAATCCGAGATTCCTCCAGGGTCACCCTCCGAGGATTTATGAAACATTGTCAATGCAGGGTTGTGCTTATGCTGCAGATCTCAT